>NW_019944644.1:57448-65295 GCF_002910315.2 Salvelinus sp. IW2-2015
AAGAAGAGAGTATATAATTCTATATTGGTGTTTTCGCTGTAAAACACTTAAAAAATCGGAAATATTGGCTGGATTCACAAAATGTTTATCTTTCATTTGCTGTACACAATGTATTTTTCATAATGTTTTATGTATGACTATTTATGTATTTCACGTTGCTCTCTGTAATTATTCCTGGCTGCTTTGGTCTATTTTTGATGGTAGCTGCAATGTAAAACTATGATTAATACCTCAAATACTGCACATTTTCGAAACAAAACATAAATGTATTGTATAACATGTTATAAGACTGTCATCTGATGAAGTTGGTTTCTTGGTTAGTGACAAATTTTACTCTATTTTGTCAGTTTTGTGAAAGCTACCTATGCGGTGGAAACATGGTGAAAATATGCGGTTGTGTGTTTGGCTATTGTGGTTAGCTAATAGAAATACATATTGTGTTTTCGCTGTAAAACATTTTAAAAATCGGAAATGATGGCTGGATTCACAAGATGTTTATCTTTCATTTGCTGTATTGGACTTGTGATTTCATGAAAATTATATTATATGATATCCCTGTCCCGTTAGGCTAGGCTATGCTAGTCAGCTTTTTTGATGAGGAGGATCCCGGTTCCGGGAGAGAGAAGCGGTAGAGGTTTTAAGACATCAAACCTATGAAATAACACATATGGAATCATGTAGTAACCAAAAAAGTGTTAAACAAATCAAAATATATTTAAGATTCTTCAGTAGCCACCCTTTGCCTTGATGACAGCTCTGCACACTCTTGGCATTCTCTCAACCAGCTTAACCTGGAATGCTTTTCCAACAGTCTTGAAGGAGTTCCCACATATGCTGAACACTTGTTGGCTGCTTTTCCTTCACTCTGTGGTCCAACTCATCCCAAATCATCTCAATTGGGTTGAGGTTGGGTGATTGTGGAGGCCAGGTCATCTGATGCAGCACTCCATCACTCTCCTTCTTGGTCAAATTGCTCTGCGTACCCACATGTGCAGGTTGACTATCCCTGCCTTAAACAGTCTATCAACACCATGTGAGACTTCCCTCTCCGAGCCAGAATAATGTTAATACCATTACACTGTCAACTCAAATGGCAGAGTAGTAGGCTAACTACTACGTAACCTTTTGACCCCTGCTTTTTATTCTGGAATAAGGAATAACCTGTGACTCGTGTCTCCAACTACTTGCTGAAGGGTCAGAGGAAGTCAATCTGTGAAATAAATATTACAGCCGCTCCTACAAAGAATTAAATCACAGGGGGAGGTTTAAGCTTTCCTCGCGGTGGCAGTGTGTGTGTGTGTGTGTGTGTGTGTGTGTGTGTGTGTGTGTGTGTGTGTGTGTGTGTGTCGAGCGTACTTGAGTCTGTTTGAGTAAGAAAGGGGAGTGAGTTACGACAGCTGTTTTAAACATCCACCCCCCCTCCGCTCTCTTGCTCCTTCCTAGCGTCAAGGAAGTAGAAACCGAGGCCCGGAAAACCCGGACAGCGTTTGTACATACAAAGTACAGCCAAAGTACAGACAGAGTACAGCCAAAGTACAGACAGAGTACAGCCAAAGTAAAAACCCTGAGTCATTTTCATGAATTTGTTGTAGCTCTACAAAGTACCGTGAAAAAGTTGTGCTGGGGGGGGGCTGAGAAAGTCACTGAATCGCTTCCCGCAGTCCCACCAATGTTCTTATCATCTTTAGCCAACGAAACATGACCGTGTAATTCACAACTAACTTCTACAAGCTGAAGCTAACACATTTTGAGGATAATTCTCTGTTCCCTTCCCTTTGCTGGGGGGGGGGGAAATGAACTTTTGTCAGAGTGGTCATCAGGGACGTTGATGAAGCAACAAGGTCTGTCATGGTGTCGGGGAGAGTTAGAGAATACTTTCATGTTATCTACCCGCTGCCATACAAGTCTGCTCTCTACTCCCACAGTCTCAGCACAGAGACAAGAGACACCAGTTAACCACAGAGGAACACAGACACCAGAACAGTAACACAGAGAACCACAGACACAGACACAAGACCACAGTAACACAGAGACCACGAGAAGACACAGATACGACAGACACAGAGACACAGACACAGTAAACACAGAGACACACGAGACACAGTAACACAACACAAGTAAACACAGAGACACAGACACAGTAACAACAGAGACACAGCACACAGTAACACAGAGACACAGACACAGTAACAACAGGGACACAGACACAGGAGACACAGACACGTAACCGAGACACAGACACAGCTAACACAGAGACACAGACGCAGAGACACAGACACAGAGACAAGAGACACAGAACATCACAGTAAACACGCAGACTAGCAACACGCCACGAGACACAGACACAGTAACACATAGACAGCAGAGACACTAGACACAGTAAAAACAGTAACCAGGAACAGAGACAACAGTAACACAGAGACACAGACACACAGACGCAGTAACACATAGACACAGACACAGTAACACAGGGGGACACAGACACAGTGACACATAGACACAGACACAGTGAAACACATAGACAGCAGAACAGTAACACAGAGGACACAGAGACACAGACTACAACAGGATTCAGCTAACACATTGGTGACTTTTGTCCAATCGTCGTCCAGGTTTCTGCCGGGGTAGGCCAAAAAATTCAATTGTAAATAGAACAAATTTTTGTTCTTAACTTGACTTGTCGAGTTAATAAAATGTCTTAAATTAAAAAAAATGTAATCCTGTCCGTGGCTCTACTTACCTTCGGTCTCTCCCACCACTTCCGGACGTTCTGGAACTCGGCAGAACAGCGAGTTGGACGATTGTGAACTGAATTTACAGTATACACTTGAAAGGTATTTCCTGTTATAAAATGCTTTGCCATTTAACTTGAAATGAAAACGACTTTCTGTTCACAAAACGGAAGGGCATGCATTTGAGCCAGTACAAGAAAAGTCCTGTGATAAATGTAACGATTACGCAAACGTTCAGTTTTCTGTAGGCTTTTTGTTATGTTTTTGTCTTTGATTAACTCGATCATCTTGCAGCTGTTTAAATCTATCAAACTGTGCTGACCATGTGTCTGTTTTTTATCAGCACAAAATTTGATTGAGCAATAAAAAGCCACCAACTTGACGGTCTTCTTAAATTAAACTCATTTTTGACTGGTTTGGGACTGGAGCACCAATTTACCAATGGATGAGTTAGATGGAGGAACTTCTTATCGATAAGCTGGGATCAGGATTGTCATGTTCTTAGTGACTACTGATACTGTATTCTATAGAGCTGGGATCAGGACTATGTAGCTGTATTCCTATACTGCGCATTTAGCGATCTTGCGGGATCAGGACTCATGACTGTATCTAAGCTGGGATCGTATGAGCTTATCTACAGGCTGGCAGTGATGCGAGATTCTTTCAAGGCCGGATCTCTATGTAGCTGTTGTCCTATTCTGGACATGTCCAGTTACTGTTACCTATAGTGGGGGAGTCTAGCGACTCTATTGGTATCAGCCTAGTATATACGGTGTCATTAAGCTGCGAAGCGGCCTGGGTCGACACTATCCCTTATAGGATACATACCGACTGTATAGATTAGTCTACGTACCTTTATTCTATAGGCTGGGATCAGTGACTATGGTACTGATTAGTCGTATAGTGCTGGCGCATCCTGTACTATATACTGTTATTCTATAGGTTGCGCATCTGCACTATGTAGCTGATTCATCTATAGCTGGGAGTACTGAGGGACTATGTAGCTAGTTATCTTAAGGCTGATCAGGCGTTTACTTTCTATGCGCTATATGGTTGACTGGACTATAGTGGGACTTACTAGAGCTGTTATTATACGGCGGGATCTGCACGATGCTGCTAGCACTAGGTGATCAGAAGATCAGGTTATTTATAGTGGGATCTGGACCAATACGTGATTACTCATGGCTGGGATCTGCACACGACATGCTATATTAAGGCTGGGAGGTACTATTACTTATCTAAGGCCGGATCTGAGCTATGTAGCGTAGTTATTCTATAGGCTGGGACAGAAAGATTATCATAGGGGGCAAAACTGACTTTATGTAGGCTGCGAGACTATGGATGTATTACTCATAGGTGGGATCTGTGCTATGTGAGAATGTTTATTCTATAGGCCTGGGATCTGCACTATCTAGCATGTTATCTTATAGGCTGGGGATCAGACTATTGTAGCTGTTATTCTATAGGCTTGGGATCAGGGACAATGTTTAGCTTGTTATTCTATAAGGCTGGGATCTTGCGCACTATGGTTAGCGTTATTCTATAGCTGGGATCTGTACTATGGCAGCTGTTATTCTATAGCGCTGGGATTGCACTATGTAGCTGTTATTCTATAGGCTGCGGATCAGTACTTGATATAGCCTGTTATTCCTATAGGTTGGATCTGGACAATGTAGCTGATTATTCTATAAGGCTGGATCTGCAGCTATGTAGCTGTTATTCTATAGGCTGGATCAGGACGTATTAGCTGTTATTCTATAGGCTGGGATCAGGACTATGTAGCTGTTATTCTATAGGCTGGGATCAGTACTATTGTAGCTGTTATTCTATAGGCTGGGATCTGCACCTATGTAGCTGTTATTCTACTTAGGCTGGGATCAGGACTATGTAGCTGTTATTGCTTAGGCTGGGGATCAGTGACTAATGGAGCCTGTTTATTCTATTAGGCTGGGATCTGCATTATGTAGCTGTATTATAGGCTGGATCAGGAACTATGTAGCTTGTATTTGATAGGCTGGGATCTGCTACTATGGAGCTGTCTTATTCTATAGGCTGGGATCAGGACTATGTACTGTTATTCTAGAGCTGGCGATCCACACTATGGAGCTGTTATTTCTATAGGCTGGGATCTGTACTATGGACTGTTATCTAATAGGCTGGGATCTGTTACCTATGGACGCTTTTATTCTATATGGCTGGGATCCACACTATCTAACTGGTTGTTCTTATAGCTGGGATCTGTACTACTGGAGCTGTTATTCTATAGGCTGGGATCTGTACTATGGAGCCTGTTACTTTTCTATAGGCTGGGATCAGGACTATGTAGCTGTTATTCTATAGGCTGGGATCAGGACTATGTAGCTGTTTATCTATAGGCTGGGGATGACATGTAACTATGGAGCTGGTATTCTATAGGCTCAGGATCCAACACTTAGTAATGTTATTCTATAGGCTGGGATCTGTACTATTAGCTGTTTATTCTATAGGCTTGGGATCTGTACTATGGAGCTTGTTGAGTCTATAGCTTGGGCATCCCACACTATGTAGCGTTATTCTATAGGCTGGGTATCAGTACTATTAGCTGTTATTCTATAGGCTGGGATCAGGACCGTATGTAAGCTGTTATTCTATAGGCTGGGATTGACTATGTAGCTGTTCATTTTAATGCTGGGATCTGCACTATGTAGCTGCTTATTTCTTTAGGCTGGGATCAGGACTATGGAACTGATTATTCTATAGCTGGGATCCCACACTATATAGCTGTTATTTCAGTAGGCTGGATCAGGAGATATGTACCTGTTATTTCTATAGGCTGGGATAGGACTATTGTAGCTGTTATTCTATTAGGCTGGGATCTGCACTATGTAGCTGTTATTCTATAGGCCTGGGATCAGTACTATATAGCTGTTATTCTTAGGGCTGGGATCAGGATAATGGAACTGTTATTCTATAGGCTGGGATCAGGACTTGTAACTGTATTCATATAGGGCTGGGATCCACACTATGTATCTGGTATTCTATAGGCTGGGATCTGTACCTATTGTAGCTGTTATTCTAGTAGGCTGGGATCTGTACTATGGAGCTGTGTTATTCTATCGAGGCTGGGATCACAACTATCGTTAGCTGTTATTCTATAGCGTGGGGATCATACTATATTAGCTGTTATTCTATAGGCCTGGGATCTGCAAATATGTAGCTGTTATTCTGATAGCTGGCGATCCCACTATGTAGCTGTTATTCTATAGGTCTGGGATCAGGGACTATTAGCTGTTTATTCTATAGGCTGGGATCAGACAATGTAGCTGTTATTCTATTAGGCTGGGATCCACACTATGTGCCTGTTTATTCTATAGGCTGGGATCAGGACTCATTGTAGCTGTTATTCTTATTACGGCTGGGAACCACACTATGCAGCTGTTATTCTATAGGCCTGGGATCCACACTATGCAGCTGTTATTCTATAGGCTGGGTCCACACTATGTAGTGTATTCTATAGGCTGGGATTCCACACTACTGTAGCTGTTAGTTCCTATAGGCTGGATCCACACATATGTAGCTGTTATTCTATAGGCTGGATCCACACTTGATGAAGCTGTATTCTAATGAGGCTGGGATCAAGGAACTATGTGACCTGTTATTCTATAGGCTGGGATCCACACTATAGTAGCTGTTATTCTATAGGCTGGGATCAGGAGCTATGTGCTGTTTATTCTATTAGGCTGGGATCTGTACTATGTAGCTGTTATCTCTATAGGCTGGGAGTCGTGTAACATGAGCTGTAATTGCTATAGGCCTGGATCCACACTATGTAGCTGGTTTTATCTATAAGGCTGGGATCAGGACTATGTAGCTGGTTATTCTATAGGCTGGGATCCAACCACTGCAGGCTGTTACTTCTATAGGCTGGGATCCACACTGCAGCTGTTATCTATAGGCTGGAATCCACACTATGTAACTGTTATCTATAGGCTGGATCTGCACTATGGAGCTGTTATTACTAGGCTGGGATCCACACTAATGTGCTGCTTATTCTAATAGGTGGACCGACACTATGTAGCTGATTTTCTATAAGGCTGGGATCAGGACTATGGAACTGTTACTTCTATAGGCTGGGGACTCTGCACTTTTGCAGCTGTATTCTATAGCATGTGGATCAGGACTTATGGAGCTGCTTATTTTCTATAGGCCTGGGATCCACACTATGGCAGCTGTTATTCTAATAGGGCTGGGGATCAGTACTAGTAGCTGTTATTCTATAGGCTTGGGATCCATCACTATGTAGCTGTTATTTCTATAGGCTGGGATATCCGCACTATGTAAGTCTGTTATTCTATAGGCTGGGATCTGCACTATGTAGCTGTTATTCTATAGGCTGGGATCAGGACTATGTAGCTGTATCTATAGGCTGGATCAGGCATATGGAGCTGTTATTCTATAGGCTGGATCAGCCAAATAATGTTAAAGCTGTTATTCTATAGGCTGGGATCAGGAATATGTAGCTGTTATCTATAGGCTTGGGATCTGTACTATGGAGCTGTTTTTCTAGGCATGGGATCACACTATGTACCTGTTATTCTTATATGGCTGGGATTGTGACTATGCAGCTGTTATTATATAGGCTGGGATCTGTTACTATGGGAGCTGTTATTCTATAGGCTGGGGATCTGTCGACGTATGCGCAGGCTATTGCTATAGGCTGGGATCAGGACTTAATGGAGCTGTTATTTTATAGGCTGGATCCACACTATATGCACGCTTTATGCTATAGGCTGGGATCGTACTAGGTAGCTTTATCTTATACGGCTGGGGATCTCACACTATGTAGCTGTTATGTCTATAGGCTGGATCCGCATATGTCGCTGTTATTCTAGAGGCTTGGGATCTGCACTATGTAGCTGTTATTCTATAGGCTGGGATCAGGACTATGTAGCTTGTTATGTTGCCTATAGGCTGCGGCGATCAGGAACTATGGAGGCTCGTTTTCTATAGGCTGGATCTGCACTACAGTTAGCTGTTATTTCTATAGGCTGGGATCAGGATATGTAGCTGTTATTCCTAGTAGGCTGGAATTCTTGACTATGGAGTTCTGTTCATTCTATAGGCCTGGGGATCCAC
>NW_019944645.1:0-5160 GCF_002910315.2 Salvelinus sp. IW2-2015
TGCCAACCCCGTACCCCCCTAAATCACTACTCCATCCACCTCTTATACGCCATTATATGAGATAATTGCCCATCCATACCTTACTTATTATCCTCCTAGTAGCTCCTCCCACCCAGCCTCCTCTTTGTATGTGCTGTGTGTTGGTTGGTTGGTGTGTTGTGGTGTTGTGTGTTGTGTGTGTTGTGTGTGTCGATGTGTAATGTGGTGTGTGATGTGTGTGTTGTGTGTGTGCATGTGTGTGTGCATGGTGGTATCATATGTGTGTGTGGGTGTGTGTGTGGTTTGTGTGTGTGTGTGTTGTGTGTGTGTGGTGTTTTTATGTGTTTTGCATGCGTGTGTGTGCTGTGTGGTGTGTGTGTGTGTTTCTATAGTGCATGTGTGTGTGGTATGTGTATATATATATGTGTGTGTATGGTTTTTATGTGCATGGGTGTTGATGACAGACTCACAAGGACAACGTGAAAACTTAACATAATCAAGCCTGTTGGTTTCTTCTGCTATTCTTTCATTTTAACTTTATCATCTCATTTCACTTTTCTCTTTGTTGTTTTCTCGTTCCTGCTTCTCTCTCTCCTTTCATCATGTATGGTTTTCCCTTTTGTTCTCCCTTTATTATTGCGAAATACAACTTAATAATTTATATTTGATGAGCTGGGCCTTGCTATCCTGCCATCCCGCCACCAAACCCCAATGCCTATGATCCCTCTACATTCAAACCCCTCCTACCTTCCCCAACACACCCTGTTACCGTTACCTCCCAGCCCGTCCCCCCGCCCCCCCCCGCCCAAACCCTCCTCGTCACTCCCTCCCTCACCAACACCCGCCCTCTTCTGACCAGTCCTGATCCTGGAAAAATGTCGAGAGGAGGATCTGACAACAAGACGTTAAAGATCACGACTTCGGCCTGGCGAGGAGTGGCACGCGTAACCACCAAGATGTCCGGCCGCCGCACTATGTACGCCTGGATGGCACCCGCAGCGTTCATCCCTCCTCCACCTTCTCTAAAGCAGCGACGTCTGGAGGTGGGCGGGGGGGGGGGGGGGGGCGCATGGCCGGTGATAGGAAAGTGTGAGGCCAGAAACTGGTCATGTTCATCTCACTTAGATCTAGAGGTTGGAGAGTCCATTTATTCAGCTTTGGATCTAGTAAAAGCATTGAGTCATTTATTTCAGTTCTGGAATCTAGTAAAGCATGAGTCATTTATCAGCTCTTGATCTAGTAAACCATTGAGTACTTCATTCAAAGCTCTTATCTCGTTAAGAGCATTGATCATGTATTCAGCTCTTCTAGCAAAGCATGATCATTATTCCAGTTCTGATCTAGTAAGCATTGATCATTAGTCAGCTCTGATCTAGATAAAGCATTGAGTCATTATCAGCTCTGGATCTTAGTAAAGCATGCAGTCTTATTTCAGCTCTTTATCTGGTAAGCATTGTCATTTATTCAGCTCTGTATGCCTAGAAAGCATTAGTATTATTTCAGCTCTGGATCTAGTAAAAGCATTGAGTCATTATTCAGCCTGGATCTAGTAAAGGCATTTGATCCATATTATTCAGCTTCTGGATCTAGTAAAAAGCATTAGTCATTTATTCAGCTCTGGCAATCTAGTAAAGCATTGAGTCATTATGTCAGCTCTGATCTAGTAAAGCATTGAGTCATTTATTCAGCTCTGGATTAGTAAAGTCATTGAGGCATTAATTCACTCTTGATCGGTAAAGCATTGAGTCATTTATTCAGCTTCCTTGGATCCTAGTAAAGCATTGAGATTTTATTCAGCTCTTGATCTAGTAAAGCATTGAGTCATTTATTCAGTTTCTGGATCTAGTAAGCATTTAGTCATTTATTCAGCTCTGATCTGGTAAAAGCATTAAGCATTTATTCAGCTCTTGATCTAGTAAAGCATTGAGTCTTTATTCAGCTATGGATCTAGTAAAGCAGTGCAGTAGTAGGTATGACGACTGCACCCAAATGAGGAAAACCGCGCTGTAATCGTTTTCAACAAGAGATGAGTTTGTGACGTCTTACCCTCTCTGAAACACAGAATAACCTAGCCACATCAGCTCTGAAAGGCCATGATTAATTCCACTTGAGCTTGATCAACTATGCGCATTTAAAGGTAATTTTCGATATAGCAGCAGAAGCAGGCCAGAAGGCAGACTTGCTGATGTTGCAGCAGACTCTCATACTTATCATTGACCATGCCAGTGGCTGTGTCCAGCCCTTGTTTTAAGTATGAAAATACCTGCCTGGCTGGAGGTGGATAGTTGGAGGTGGGACAGGGAGGCTCTGTCCTGTTCTCTCTGTGTGCCATACATGCCCCGCCCCCCCCCAATATTGTTCATAGTTTACAATATTAACAAATTATATAATAAAGATGTCAACAGAATTCAGTAAATTAATACATGAATAGTAAATGTGCGGTTGGACTTGGCTGTCTGTTGGAGGAGAGCTGCACGTTAGTTGGTGCCTGTCAACCACTGTCCCTATCTTAGTGGCAGCAGCAATGTAGTTGCGCTGCCAACCCACAGCTCTCTGCGTCCTCCCCCAACAGGACGGTAGGCTTCCATTTCTCATCAGAGAGGATCTTTGAAACTTCAATAAGGGTTGTCAAATTTGGGAAAATGACACTAATGTTTATACTTTTAATGCAAGCCTGTCTCAGGTTCTGCTGTGGTGCAGTGGTTGCACACCTTTCCTCTACAGGAGCCACGGTTTCGCTGTGTCTAACCTTCTCAATGGCAAGCTGTGCTCACTGACCTGTACTTTTGATCAGTAAACCATGGTCAAATGAGTTTGCCACGGTGTACTTTCGATTTACGGGCCAGACAAGCACTGATTTGCTTTTTTTGCTTGTGTTCCAATAAGTATGTATTTGTTTTGACTGTGTTTAATTTGTTTTCCTGATTGATGATGTTTTCTGTCCTGAGGCTTCAGTGTTTATAGAAACTAGGTTAGTTGAACTCAGCCCCAGGACAGCTGGAATTGAGGGGGACTGGGCTTCAGTCTGTTAGTTAACAGGTTTGGGAACTCAGCCCCAGGACCAGCTGGTGAGGACTGAGCTTCAGTGTGTTAGTAAACAGGTTAGTTGAACTCAGCCCCGGACCAGCTGGATGAGGGGACTGAGTTTCTCAGTGTGTTAGTAAAAGGTTAGTGAACTCAGCCGAGGAACCAGCTGGATGAGGACTGAGGCTTCAGTGTGTTAGAGAACAGGTTATGAACTCAGCCCAGGACCACTGATGAGGGGACTGAGGCTTCAGTGTTCTAGTAGAACAGTTTTGAATTCGGCCCCAGGACCAGCTGGATGAGGACTAGGTTTCAGTGGTGTTAGGAGAAACAGGTTAGTGAACTTCAGCCCGAGGACCGCTGGATGAGGACTGAGCTCGATGTGTTAGTAAGAACAGGTTGTGAACTCAGCCCAGGGACCAGCTGGTAGAGGGACTGATCTTGCATTTTAGTAAACAGGTTTGGGAAAACGCAGCCTCAGGACAGCTGGATTAGGGGACGGAGCTTCAGTGTGTTGTAGAACAGGTTAGTGAAACTCAGCCCCAGACCAGCTGGATAGGGACTGAGCTTCAGTGATATTAGTTAGAACAAGGTTTTGTAACTCAAGCCCCAGACCAGCGGATGAGGCGGAATGAGGCTTCAGTGTGTTAGTAGAACAGGTTAGTGAACTCAGCCCCAGGAGCAGCTGGATGAGGGGACTGAGGCTTCAGTGTGTTAGTAGAACAGGTTAGTGAACTCAGCCCCAGGACCAGCTGGATGAGGGGACTCTATTCTTTGCTCAGTTCTTGGCATTGCAGGGCTTGGTAATGATATGAGAGGGGGTCACTGTATTTTAGATGTTTCAAAACTTACGTTTGTACTATTAGTGGATTTTGGCCTAATTCTGCCCTGCATGCATTGTTTGTAGTTTCCTCTGGACATGTAGGATAATCTTGTGGAGTAACTACAATGTTGTTGATCCATCGTCAGTTTTCTCTTATCACAGCCATTGAACTCTGTAACTGTTTTAAAGTCACCATTGGCCTCATGGTGAAATCCCTGAGCGGTTTCCTTCCTCTCCTGCAACTGAGTTAGGAAGGACGCCTGTATCTTTGTATTGACTGGGTGTATTGATACACCATCCAAAGTGTAATTAATAATTTCACCATGCTCAAAGGCATATTCAATGTCTGCTTTTTTATTTCTACCCATCAACCAATTTGTGAGGCATTGGAAAACCTCCCTGGTCTTTGTGGTTGAATCTGTGTTTGAAATTCACTGCTCGACTGAGGGACCTTACAGATAATTGTATGTGTGGGGTACAGAGATGAGGTAGTCTCTCAAAAATCATGTTAAACATAATTATTGCACACAGAGTGAGTCCATGCAAATTATAATGTGACAAGTTAAGCAAATGTTTACTCCTGAACTTATTTAGGCTTTGTAACGGGTGTCTAGATCTTCCTCGGACGAGGAGAGGAGAGAAGGATCGGAGGACCAAAATGCAGCGAGGTGTGATGACATATTGAAATTCATTTAAAGACGAAGACGAACACGAAAAACACTTGGAAAATTACAAACTAACAAAACGACGTAGACAGACCTGAACATGGAACTTACATAACTACACGAAGAACTCACGAGCAGGAAACAGACTACATCAAACGAATGAACAACCGAAACAGTCCCGTGTGGTGCGCAGACACAAACACAGGAGACAATCACCCACAAACAAACAGTGTGAACAGCCAACCTATATATGGTTCTCAATCAGAGGAAAACGTCAAACACCTGTCTCTGATTGAGAACCATATAAGGCTAATTACAAGTGACCTAAACATAGAAACACAAAACATAGAATGCCCACCCCAACTCACGCCCTGACCAACTAAACACATACAAAAATAACATAAAACAGGTCAGGAACGTGACAGGCTTGTCATAACAAAAGGGGTTGAATACTTACTGATATTTCAGCTTTTAATTTGTAATTCATTTGTAATTTTATAAATATATACATAATAATAATTGTGGGGTATTGTGTGCAGTGACCAAAAAAATCTAAATTTAATCAATTTTAAATTCAGGCTGTAACACAACAACATTTACTAAAAAGTAAAGGGGTGTGAATACCTTCTGAAGGCATTGTATATTTTGTACCAATTGGGAACTTTGGTC
>NW_019944645.1:5185-21753 GCF_002910315.2 Salvelinus sp. IW2-2015
GAGTTATATTATGGGAACTGGGTGGTGTAATGGAGTATATATTCCATCCAGTTCCTTATAATTATCGCTCCTATAGCTCCTCCCACCAGGCCTCCTCTTTTGGCCGTCGTCTTAAGAATAGCTAGGTGGGACAACTGACTGGGTGTGTGCTCGAGCTCTAGTGGTGGTGTGTGTGTGGTGTGTGTGTGTGTGTGTGTGTGTGTGTGTAGGATGTGTGTGTTGTGTGTGGTGTGTGTTAGTTGTGTGTTGTTTGTGTGTATTTAATGTTGCAGCGTGTTGTGCGTGTGTGTGTGTGTGTTTCTATGTGCATGTTGTGTGTGTATTGTTATATATAATCATGTGTGTGTGTGTGTGTTTTATTGCAATGGGTCGATGCACAGACCTCACAGGACAACGTGAAAAACTTAAACATTAATCAAGGGCCTCATGTCTTTCTAGCCACTGTCTTTCTTTCATTTTATACTTTATAATCATCTCATTCCTATTCTTCTCTTCTTGGTTGTTTCTCTTCCTGTCTCCTTCTCCTCTTTCGCTTCATCGTGACCTCTTTCTTGTTTTCGCCCTTTTGTTCTTTCCCTTTATTTTGGAAAACAACTTAATAATTTATTATGAGTGGTATTGGAGAATGACTTGTCTGCATGCTATCAGCATCGAATCCCCCGCACGCTGACAATGCCGTAAGATCCCGAACGTCCTGTCAGTTCTGCCCCGCTGAAATAAGGCATGTTAAACCACACTCGTTCCTCTAGTGCCCGTCATTGCACAACATATGATGAGAATTTCGGTTCTATTCCAACTGAACCTGCCTAGCTTATAAAACATACATTCACAAACTCCTAACCTGAGCCATGACACATTACATAATTACTGCGGAAGTACATTGATTTCCTCTGTCTAATATCTTACAAAGTCAACAGCTAGTAAAGAGACGAAAAGAGTCAAAGTGCGAGTGGTTGGTTCACAAAATATATTTTCAGATGTCATGAACGTTGCCCCTCTTTGGGTAACAGCAAGCCCCATCACCCCTCTCCCTGTCTCCATATCACACCCATCAGGCTGCTGTGGTCAGAGATGTGTATTCTAAATTCCTGGAGGAGAGAGTCTTTCATCTCATGGCCTCAACAGTATAGAGAGTCGTAATTTCACAGAGAACAAAATACATTACTCTTTCCCGCCTCACAGAACTGGAGAAACCCCCCGCGAGACAACATTTATGAATTCTCGGCACGCAACAGCGTAATTATAAAGGATCTGTGAAAAAATCCAGCTACGAACTGGTCCCGCCTGTACACCCTCGCCATTTTGCTGAAACAAACCCAAAACTCTCCTCAATCCTCGCACTGGGGAGACAAACGGTCCACATTACCATAACGATCCCCCTGTATCCTAATCACGACTAGACGCCTCAGTATTATGAGGCTATACAATCTAATTGTTGTATACAGATCGAGATCGCTAGTGTATGGATGACTTCTATCGGTGAGAACAGGGAGTTTGGTGAAATCTCTGTGTAATGTATTGATAATGGTGGAAGAATGCTGCAGGTAAAAAAAAACGTGACTGCATATACTGGCATAGGCAAGGCAAAGAGTTGAATGAGTGTAGTCACCAGCTGGAGATAGCTTAGCCCATTTTCGACAGAAGAGGGACGGCCCATCTCTAATCAAACCATCTTGCTCGTACAATATGCCAATTAATATTGGTACCATCTTTTATGGATAAGAAACACTTTATCTAAAGTCCTTCTAAAAACAATCAAGGTATGTGGAGCATTATTTCTCTGACGCGAAACGAAAGGCCATAATTTCTTGTCCGAACGCAGGTTTCCTGACCAAGGGAGTGAAATGTTCAGAAATCGAATGCTCCTTTTCAACTTGATGACCGTACTAGGCACTAGGTGGTCTTTGCACACTGGCCGCTGAGAGGGGAATCAATGTCTAACCTCTACAACTCTAATACACCATTACCTCTAAAGGCAAGCGACGTCTGGCATGTGGTGCCGCTATTGGTGTAAAACTGGGGGGGGGAGGGATGGGGAGGGAGGGCGCATGAATAGGCACGGGATTTTTTGTGAGAGCACTCGCATGCCATCGTGTAGAGATTCTCGCTCGTTGTGGTGCGTAAAAAAATCATCACTTAGACACTCTCTATTCTTTGACACGTGTGAAAGCGGGCTGGAGGAGTAGTTATTTATTGCCCACTCAGTGTTATCCTTGGATCTAGTAAAACATTTAGTCATTTATTCAGGACTCTGTATCCTGTAAGGAGATAATGGAGAATTAGCAGATCTGCACGTGCTATTGTCACCTTCACGCGTTTCTGGATAATACGAAAACGGTCGTAACAATCATCCGGCTGCATGTATTTTTTTGTATGATACATGTGACCAAACACTTATGCATTATTGTCTAAATGGATTATCGAGTTAAATCCATTTTGCAAGTTATCTATATTTATGTTTCAGCTTCTCTGGATGCTAAGTAAGCATTAGAATGTCATGATTTAATTGATACATACTTTATTCAGATTCTGGATCTAGAGTATATTTGTGCATTGCACCGCGTTGTATTTCAGCTCTGACTCTCCGTTCACCTGCTGTTACTAGTAGTTTAACGTATTTGGTAAGAGAGAAATTTTTATGTCACGCCTACTCTCGGGATCTAGTAAGAGCATTTGAAGCTAGTGCCAATGCTTAATTGATCATGAGGGAAAAAATTCATGTGTGCCATTCTTCTCTGAAATACGGAGAGCAAACAGAGGTCATTTAATTTTCAGTTTCACTCGACACTCATCTAGTAAACTGGGACAGAAGGACACCTCGTTCACAACATTCTTGGATGAGGAAAGTATCTACAGTTTCTATAAAGAGTAAGTCTGGTCCTCACTAAAGCATCTCGAGTTATGTTGATTATTTTTTATTTCATTCAGTAAATCTCTTCTGGATCTAGATGTAATGAGTCGTGGCACTATGAATCATATATTTCAGGTGCAACTTTTTGTGGCCTCAGTAAGTAGCATTGAGTCATTTATATCAGCTCGTTGGATTAGTAGGGCGCCCAAAGTCATGTGTTTGTATGCTTATCATTGTTTAGGCTTACGCTATATACATGCTCTGGATCTCGTATAAGCAGTGCCGAGAGATAGTGTTCTCTATCTGCTGTTTATATTCAGATTATATTAGCAATTATTATAAAAAACTTTTTTTTGTAGTTTCATTTATATTTCAGTCCTCTTGATGAGTAAAATTATTGCATGTGATGTGGTCAATTTATTCAGTTCTGGATCTAAAGTAAAGAGCAGGAGGAATATCACAAGTCTTCTGCCTGCTCTTGGATTCATATTGTGCACTAGCGACTATGGAGGCTGACTCTATGTAAATATTTCAGTTTCAGATCAAAAATGTTTTTATGATGAGTAGACTCTATGAGAGTGACGTTTGGTGTCTGAAATAATTTCACTTTGAGCTCAAGCTAGTTCGCGCTTTGTATGGCACATTTAGTTAGGATCATTGAGTGTCATATTTGAGTGTGTAGCTTTCTGGGATACTAGTTGAAAATAAGAGAATTGACGCTATGTGTTTTAATACAATGAAATATCGCCACAGATTTTATTTTTGAAATCAAAAACATATGGCTGCAAATTAAGAGAGATTCAATAATTATTATTCTGGATCGTATGTTAAATAGCTGGCACATTGACGTCTTGTATATGAATTCTAGGTTTCTTTGTCGTATCTAGTTCACATTAGGGCATTTTAGAGAGTTGCGATCTATTTTAAATTCAGTTTCTAGATCTAGTAAAGATTGGAAGTCTTTTCATTTATTTGGCAGTCTCTGTAGATCTATTATATGATGGAGTCATTGAGTGCTATCCTGATGACGATAATTTGAATACTGCAAAGATGGAGTTAGAAACTTAGTCTTGGTAGTATGTCTTATAATGCACGCTCACTGAGTCATTTATTGTGTTACAGCTTTGATCTAGTACATAATCAGAGGATTTCTATATCATATTATCTATGTGTCTTCCCTGTAAAATTTTTAATAGAGTATGCTCCGGTAAGTAACACATGCGTATTGAGGTGAGTTCTATTCATAGATTTTCTGGATCTAGTAAGCAATTGAGTTTTCATTTTTATTCAGCTCTGGGATCTAGTAAGCAATTGTCAGTCATTATATTCTAGTCTATTCTGGATTTCTAGTAAGCATTGAGTCTCACAACAGATGTGTCTATCACTCTTTCCTCAAGTCTGGTGTTCATTTGAGACATAGTATAATGCATGAGTGTGAAGTAAATAGTTTAAACTAAATATTATGATTATGTTTCTGTGAATCTATTATATCGCGGCACTCGTGACACGCTTTGTCAGTTATTCACTGTCTGGAAGTAAGTAGATATGTCACTGTATGATCATTTATCAGCTCTTGATCTAGTAAGCATTGAGAGTGTTCAATCCTTATTCAGTTCTGGAATCTTAGTAAGCATTGAGTATTTATTCAGCTCGTGGGAGTGGCCTGTAGTACACCGCACTCGCACGCTCCTTGATATCAGATTAGGAGTCTAGATAAGCATAGAGAGGGAATCTACTCACAATTACGCTTCTGTGTGATGTTCTAAAGCTTAAATAGCAGAGTAACTGAGTCACTCATTATTTCAAGTTTCTGGATCTGAGGTAACACCCAGTTATGGTCGGGTTAAGTTCAGCAGTTATTCAGGCCTTCGCGGATCATAGTAAAGGGCGCCTATCATAGTGAGAGATTTCATCCGTAATTATTACAGACTTCCTGCACTCTCCTAGTAGCAATTGAGTACATGTATGTATTTTCCTCACAGACCATTTTTGGTATTGCCTTAGTCAAACCTCATAAATTGATGAATCAGAGTATCATAGGTTGCAGATCCTCGCAGATCTAGGTCTTAAAACCGCAATTGAGTCATTTATTCAGGCTCTGTAGATTACTAACAAGGATGGAGACCATAGGTTTGCAGTATAGACGCAAAGTATCACTTTGCTCAGAAGCTCTTGAATCTAGTAATTCTTTTATAACCATAGCCCAATTAACGTGGGTTAAACTCTCTCTTAAGATCACTTCTCTCAGCGACTTTATATACACCAAGCAATTGAGTCCTTTATTTCAGCTCTTGATCTGTAAAGCATTGAGGTCATGTAAATCAGCCTCTAAATCTCTAGTTAAAGTCATTGAGGTCATTTATTCAGACAGAATAACTGCTATGACAACTGGTAAGTCATATTTGAATCATTGAGAGTACTCATAGTCTATGTTCAGCACGTTGAGGAGAATGGTAAAGATTGAGCTCATTATTCAGTCGGATCATTAGAACGCGAAGAAACTCCTGAGAAGCATAAACGCATTGAAGTCATTTATATCCAGCTCTGGATCTAGTAAAGCATTCAGTCATTTATTTCATCTCTGGATCTAGTAAAGAAGCAAAATTCAGTCATTCTATTCAGCGCTGCATGAGAATACACAAAGCAATTCGAGACAGTTACCTAAGTTAATTGACGACGCACCCAAAATGAGCAATGAGAATAATGTCACTGCGGCGCTGTAAATCCGTTTTCACACAAGAGATGATTGTGATCGTTTAACCTCGTTGAAACACAGAATAACATTCTTTGAGCAATTCTATCACATTTTAACCAGTACATTTAGACATGAGAAGGGCGAACCCACTCACTCGCAAACAGCTATCACACTATAATTCTTTTCACAGAGACACATTAGAGCACACTGGAAAAAAGTTCCACAATCCGACGACCAACACTGAGCAGTTAATTCCTATATATATATTTCACACTCTGGTGCTCACTCTGTTCCCCGAATGAGTGAGCCCGTTCATTACGTGCAATAGGAATTACGCATTTCAATGTTGTGTATAACCTGTGGGAATCAAAACTGAGCCGTGCTCTATGCTATACCTTACTTTCGGCTTGCTACAGTCGACCAGCGCCAATGCTCTACCCATAATCGTTTAGTGTGACACAACCCAAAAGACCCACGCGGCGCGATTGACCAGCTTCTTATCCCACTTAAGGGACAACTACACCGATATTACTCATTTCTGATCCATATGTATATCTAACGAATTTGGTTTACTGAGGATTCTAGAAGTGAATATACTTAGTTCTAAGTTTGAGCTTAAATGTACCACTCACTCTTGACTATTAGGACAGAGTCGAGATTGTTTATTGAGTATAGAGAGAGTAATATAGACATGGCGTCGTGACATACAACAATTTTAACCGAACGGTTAAGCGCTCAAGAAGGGTCAGAAGCAGAGCTCTCTGAAATGTTGAATCGCAGACTCTCCATTCTTTAACAATATCAAACATCAAAATCAAAGTATCTTTTATTTGATGCCAGATGGCTTGTGTCGCCAGCCCCTTTGTGTTCGAGATGTACATGAAAAATACCTGTATGTGGCATGGAGGAGAGTGTGGTGTAGAATGGAGGGGCTGTGGAGCAGGGATGATGGAGCTCTGATACGAAAATTCCTGTTCTGCCACTTAAGTTCGAGACAGACTAGCTCACAGTAAGTGCACAATCCAACAAAGTAATCTATAACCTAACAATTCCACAACTACTACCCCTATACACACAAAGTGTAAAGGGATAAAGTAAGATATGTACATAAAGATATATGAAATGAGTGATAGGTACAGAACGGGCATAACAGGCAAGCACTAACACCGAGATAGATGGTAATAGAGTACAGTAATAAACTCACATATGAGATGAGTAAATGCTCAGCAAGTATTGATTAAAAGCATATAATGATATGGATTTTCAAATACGAGATATTTTATTATAAACAAAAGAGAGTTTGACTAAGTGAATACAATTGTATTAACAATTTAAAAAGATGAGTCTGAGAGATGTCTGAAGTATAGAATCGATATAGAGGACATAGATTCAGTAATAATACATTCGAAGATGAATATAAGATATAGTATAAGGGTTATTGTGACAGAGCATTGTATATTGTGTTGGTTCTGTATTAGGTGTGTCGAGTTGTAGTGGATTAAAAATAGTGGGTGCAGGTTGGTTGGGCTAGTGGTATAACCATGTTTTTACATAATTTCCCAATCATTCCATTATTAAATGGGGCTGAGAAGCACTTTGAGGGTCACGTATGTTTAGGCACAAAGCCGTGACAGCTGGCTAAAAAGTGTAGTGAGAGTAGCAGACTGTTAGTTTTACGCAGTCTCGGCTGATGGCCTCCAAGAGATAGAAGCTGTCTTCATCAGCTAGCTCACTCTGCGCTGCCTCTTGAACTGCACCTCGATACTCGAGACACCGGGTAAGCCTTTCCTTCCTCATGCAGAGTAGGTCTTTGTACAAAAACCTTCAATAAGGGTGTCAAATATTGATGATAGCGGGGGTGAAACTCGAGACAGTCGGACTCTTGGGTGGAATTTATGTGTTGTTCTGACTACTTAATTGAGATGGCATACTTTATAGTTGGCCAGTTCTCCTGTCTCGACATTGGTCGTCGTAGGTGTAGGATTCGTGTTGCTGTGGTGGACAGGGTCGAGGGTTAGTGCACTTCCGCCACCCCGGTGAGCGTTGTGCAGACCTCAACTGAGCCCCCTTCTGCCTTCTGAAAGAGCGCGATTGACGGTTCGTAGAGTGGTACGCCGAGTTGCTCCGAGCTACTCTCAAATAGGCACGAGGTGGATCCAGCGCCCCGTGAGCTAGCTGAGCTGAGATGCTCTCCTGATTGTGTACTGCATCTTTGTATGGATCAGTTTCGAGGAGTTTTGCTAAGGTGTTTTGGTGTTACAAGAGGGTTTTGATCAAAAGTAACCAAATGGTCAAGATATTTAGCCCGGTGTACTGTCGAATTTAGGGCCAGAACCAGCAACTTAACCGAATTTTCTTCAGACTCTTCTTGGAGAGTTTTGAGAGAAGCTCGCTGCTTGTGTTTCCCAGACGAGATCCTTCTTCTAACACAACGCTGGGTCTTTTTGTGTTGTGGTAGTAGACAAATCTCGATGTTGTTACGAATGAAATTTTGTTGTAATCATGCCGTTTATTCTGAATGAGGAGAACTTAAAGTCTTCTCTGCCACTTCTCTCACTACTGTCGTCCCTGAGGCTTTCCGAGTTGTTGGTTAAGTGAGGTGAGATATACAGGGGGTGTGGGTGGGCACATCTCGAAGCACGTCTGCCCTGAAACCGTGAGAACCGTCAATGCATCTGAAACTGCCATTGGTGTGTTACGTTTGATTCGTGAGCTCAGCCTGTTGGGCAAGAGGTTTGTTACTCTAGGTGTCACTCGACGAATCAATGATATGAGGGACACCGGGGGAACACACACCCGAGAGTATTTTAGATATGTCCTGTAAACAGTTTATCGTTGGTGTACTATTAGTAATGGCAAAGCCTATTCGGCCATTAATGTACGCCTGCATGGCCAATTCGTTTCTGTCCGAAGAGGACTCCTCTGACTGATTCAGGATGTAAGGTGGAAAGAGACGTCGCAATGTCCAGCGAAGGCTAGCTACTCACGTGAGTGTGTAATGATCAGGGAGTTTACAGGAGAGGGCCCATCCTACGAACGACAAAGATTCTTAACTCTTAGTAGGTGGACAGGCCACTTCACACTAGTGTTGGGAGAGTATCTCTCGAGTGTGAGACTGCGCTGTATGATGTTGTATATAAGAACACAAATTGGCCTCAATGGTGTATAACTCTCTCTACGAGCACGGTCCTTCGCGCTGGGCGGCCCGTCAGGATATCCTGCTCTCCAAGCGAGGCCCATGCACAGCATCGGCGGTGGTAGTTTAGAGCAAAGCGAGGAGTGCCCTCTTTGTATACGAGCTCTGATGATCTTGTGAGTGTGAGATAGGTACTAGTGAGTGGGAGTATACACACAGCGCCTCGATATGGGCTGAACACTTGTTAGTTTGCGTATATGAATTGACTTTCTGACGCATGCTTCAAATAGGAATAGGGGCAAGGCATCTTCTTCTATTTATATTGATGTGTTGAGTTTTTTGTACTGTACTCTGACTTCGCAGATGCGTGAGTGGTTCTGGCGCGGGAGAATAAGCTAAGGTGTGCCGTGGCCAGCTGCGGGATGATGGATCTAGCGTTAAGAGGTGCTGTGATAGCCTGGGAGATGAGGGAAACCAACCTCCATGACCTGGTGTTCCATTTGAATGGTTTGAATGCTGAGTGTTTTCTGAAAATTTCCCAACTTGTTGGCTTACTGGGAGACGAGATAGCAGAGTTTGGAGGGAGAAGAAGGATGAGGTGTCTAGCTGAGTAGTCGAATGTAATCGGGTTATAGAAGTTGGTGTGGAGGCGAGTCTGTATCGATGCAATGACTGATATTATATGTGCGTAGCGGATCTTAGTCCTCTCAATAGAAAGAAACGCTGCTAAGAGAGTATGACACATAGTGAATAGTTGAGATGCTAAGCATCACGCATGAATTGGAGTCGGTTAGTGGGCACACAGGAGTGTATGTTTTCCATAGTGCAACTTCTATCAAGATTGTTGAACCTTGGCTAAGCAAAATGTTAACGCTTTCTTGGAGGCACATTCATTATTGGTAGTATCTTAGAGTGAGTAGGCCACACTACATTGAGGGGTCTGAGAAAAGTATGGGATATTCATATGCGACAGTATCTTGTTGAATAGCTTGTTAATTTGTAATTCATTTGTAATTATGAGTATGAGATATGAATATATCATTGTAAATCCAAGATTAACAACAATAAATATTGTGCGCGCGTACAGTACTCAGTGTGTCTGGGGGCCGAGATGCTCTGAGTACGCAAAAATTGTCTGCGAGCTGGGAAAATTTAAGCAGTCTTGTGTCTCCTCCGCATTATTGAGAACCTAATGCAACGGAGTTCTTTAAGTAACACCAACAACAGCTATTTAAATAGTCTTATAAAAGTAAAAGGGGTGTTGACTTCACCTTCCCGGCTGTCTGAAGAAGTAAATGGTAAAATAGAGCCTTGCAAAATGTGTTTTTGTATGAGTACGCCAGATGGGGCCGAGAATAGTTTGTGGCAGCATGTATCCTCGTGGACCTACATTCTTGGGTAATTTAATAACCTAGCGAGTCGAAAATGAAGTGTGAGTAGTAAGCCTCAACTACGCTTGGGAAGAGGACGATCAGGACTTCGTTGTCTAGCAATGCTAGTAGCGCCCAATTCTTGGAATGTAAAGGGTCATTGAAGAGGAGTTGCAGGTGTGCTTCAGATTTAATATATCCTTTGTTAAATGACACCGAGTAGGAGTGGACTGTCTCAGCAGCCCCCTCGCCCACCATGGTTATGCACACGATCATGTGTTCTTGAGTCTTGCTTGAATTAGCTGACTGTAAATTTTGAATGCTATTGCGTATTGAGTTGCAAAATATCACTCATTGGATTTAATTAATGTCATATGTGAGGAAACCTTATGAGCATTGTTCCTGAATTATCGCCTCTTGCGTGTTAGCAAAAAGAATAGCTACATAACTTTGTAGAACAGGCTCCATTTTTTTATTTTCGGTTGTTCATATTAATTTTTGGTTTCGCGAGTAGGTTTGTCTTTTAAGGGGCGATCCACTCCTAGTGTGTGCTACAATTATGAAATCAGTCGCTGGTGTAAAAGCAAGTGTTGTTTTGGTATTATTGCGCTTTCAAGTAACAACTGCACGAATGAGAAAGTAATCCACCTCGTTTCTGGTTTGGGATCGCCTTTTAATCGTTGCTATCATTGTGTAGGCTCAACGACATCGTCAATAATTGCACTTTCTAATTGACTCGCGCCGCGAACCATGGCCGTATTTGTTCAATATTTTTGGTGATGTCAATGGCGTGTGAACTATCCAACAGCGTGAATCTAGTAGAGCAGTCTTCTGTATATGTGCGATTGTGATATCTTAGATTCGGTCGGTTTTTTTTTTTGATTTCCAGCGTTGAACTAGACCTTGAGCAGAGGGAGCATAGATTGTTTTAGTTTTCTGTTTGGTGGTTAACTGGAAGCAACAAACATCGCGAGTGTGGTCAGCTTTTCCGAAAGGAAGGGCGGGGGCAGAAAGAAAAGAGTTAAAAAAAAAAGGATAGAGATCAATAGATCTCAATAGAGAGGATCCAAATCAGATGCCTAATAATACCTGAACATATGAGGAAAAAATACAATTACAGACCAATGACTAAACCCTGCTTCAATGGCGTCTATCTCTTCTTCTGCGGTCTATTTCTGCTTGGTCTAGTGATACTCTTTCTCCCTCTCTGCCTGTCTATTTTCTTGGGCTGTCCTATTATCTTTTCTGGCTGTCCTAAAATTTGTATCTCTGCTGTCGTAATTCTCTCTGCTGTCTGTATTATCTCTGGCTGTCTATTATTTTCTCTGTCTGCTGTCCTATTCTGCTGTCTTATTCCTCTGGCTGTCTATTATCCTCCTCTGGCTGTCTAATTATCTCTGAACTGTCTATTCTCTCTGCTGTTCTTATTCTCTAGCTTTATTCTGAATTCTTGACCAATTCTGTTTCCTGCTGATACTGAAAAAGAAAGATATAAATTTAAGAAAAAAAAATATTAATATTAATATAAGCCTAATTAAAAAAAGCATAAGGTTCAAAAACTTCAGTTTCCGGTAAGCTTTCCCCCCAAAATATCTCCTATATTTCCGAAATAATTCAGCTGTCCTGTCCATAAAAACTTCTTCCATCTCGTTCTGATCTCCATATATACTCCTCACCAACCCTGTAGCTACGGGGTTTCTCCCCCTGTGGGAAAAGCTGCTTGACCGGAGGGCGAAAGTGCCATTCAGGGCATGGAATTGTCCTCGCTGTGGCGTACGGAGTGGCCATGAATAAGCTGTCGTTGCCCATCCCTTCCACCTGCCCAGAGCCCTTCGCCCGTCTCATGGAAGGTAAAGCTGCTTTCTGTTAGCCATTCTTAAATGAGGCCAACAGCCACCTATTTGTTGAGAGAACGTAAACTTCATTACCTTAATAATACAGATGATTCGATTATAAGATATGTAAATAAATAACTATATCCATCTCCATCCTGATCCATAATAGATAGATATTTGTACAAAAATAAATTATAACTTATTTACATTGAGGTCCTCTGTAGATCCATTGAGTGCCGTCATATATATATATATATATATATAAAACTTTTGACCGGTAGAGTGTATATTTATTATATATAGAGAGAGAGATACTAACAAAACGTTATATCCAAAGAGTTTTTATAACTGTCACGGTTGCTGTAAGAAACGGACCAAGGCGCTTGTTGAGTTCCACATATTTATTTAAAGTGAAACTTCTTCAACCGAAACATGACACAAGCACCACCACAAACAATATCCCACAAACAATATCCCACAAACACAAGTGGGAGAAATGGCTACCTAAATATGATCCCCAATTAGAGGCAACGATTACCAGCTGCCTCTAATTGGGAATCATACAAAACACCAACATAGAAAATATAAACTAGAACACAACATAGAAAATATAAACTAGAACACAACATAGAAATTATAAACTAGAATACCCCCTAGTCACGCCCTGACCTACTACACCACAGAGAAAACAAGGGCTCTCTATGGTCAGGGCGTGACAATAACTAACCCAAGATAGACCACAGCCTGCCGTTTCCAATGGAAACAAATGAATCATAGTGGCGCAGAACAAGCAAGGAGGTGGGCAGAGCCAAGCACGAGCTAGCAGGAGCCTATTGGCGCGTTCTAGCATGTATTTGCATCTTTCCGTTAGGGAACGTCTACTCTTTGAAGTGCACTTGTGCACTAACTCAAATCGCCCTAACACTCCTTCTAAACAACGCAACTTTGGCAAAGGGTAAAATCTATCACATTTTAGTCCACTCTGTTTGTAAAATATTGTAGTTTTGGAAGCCGACAACTATATTGAGATCAAATGTTTCATCAAGGAGAACAGTAGCAAAATGTC
Organism: Salvelinus sp. IW2-2015; assembly: GCF_002910315.2. Lineage (NCBI taxonomy): Eukaryota > Metazoa > Chordata > Actinopteri > Salmoniformes > Salmonidae > Salvelinus > Salvelinus sp. IW2-2015. The sequence continues at coordinate 18,139 of NW_019944645.1, forward strand.
GGCCAAAATCCATCTCCTTCTCCCACTGCCGGGCCACTGCGTTTCCTCTCACCACCATATTTGGTAGTGAGAGGAAACGGCCAACAGGATGCTTCACATTTATCACATCCAGTGAAATATCTGTCTCATTGTTCTATCTGTGGTACATCTAAACACACAGATGCAAAAATGTAATATCCAACGTTTCGACAGCAAAGCTGTCTTGATCAGGGTATAATCACAAACACTGTGGGATGACTCGTTTATATAGTGTCAAAAGACACACAGGTGTCTGTAATCATGGCCAAAAGTGGCCTAATATCATTGGTTAATTCTCAAATATTAAAATGGCATACAAAGTACAGCATACAAAAAACAAATGGATAGCATACGATCATAGATTCATTTTAGACTACACAAGCTMACAAACAATTACAATGGCAAAGTCACAATAATCACAAGAATGGCTTCAGATCAAAGTCTACGTTGAGACCGAAGGGAGCAAGGGTCTTTAAGTTAAAGATCCAGGCAGCCTCTCGTTTTAATAATAAGTTATCAAGGTCACCCCATCTCCTAGGGAGGGTGACATGTTCGATGCCAATATAACGCAGAGACGAAATCGAGTGGCCTGCCTCCAAAAAAGTGGAGGCYCCTTTAACTTCTTCTTCTGCTGCTTCTTCTTCTCTCGTCCAGACTGCTGGAGTCCAGACCCCCACCTGCGACCTCTCTTCACCAGTATCCTGGATCAGCTGACAACTATAGAGGAATCAGGTTTCTTCGAGATGCCAGTCGAGTCCTTCCACTCCCTGCAGGACGACTGGAAGATGGAGATTCAGGAGATGTTCGACCAGCTTAGGGTCAAAGAGAAGGTAGCGGGATAGGCTTCTTAGTTAGCTTTCAAAAGATCAGAGGCCTCTGCCGTGGCGGTTTCCACATCATACAACATGGGGCCACGTGATAATCTAGCCTGGTTGCAGATTTTTTTGTGCTGTCTTGCAAACTTTAATGGTTGTTGAACCAGGCTATGGATATGGGGTAGTGATATACTGTAGTGTAATCTATAATCCCCCCCAAACACAAAACAAAAAGATCTGCCCGCCATGGTTAAATCTCCCCTGACCTCTAACCTTGTCACCAGGAGCTGAGGTCGTGGGAGGAGGAGCTGAGTCGTGCGGCGCTGCAGCAGAAGAGCCAGGAGGAGGAGCTGAGGAGGAGGGAGCAGGAGCTGGCTGAGAGGGAGATCCATATCCTGGAGAGGGAGCTGAACGTTATCATCCACCAGCTGTACCAGGAGAAACCCCGCGTGGAGAGCAGGCAGGGCAAGTTCAGACGCTCACGTCTCAAACTGAAGGATGGGAACAGGATCAGTCTGCCTTCAGGTAGGTGTTTCATCAGTAGGACTGGACAGAAGGCTGATGTCTGTGGGTCTCAAGTGCAGAGACAGGATCCACAATGGCTCTGCGCTACTGCCCATTGAAGAGCTGTTTGTGTGCGTTTGTGTATGAATGTTTGTTTCTGTTTCTGTGTGTGAATGCATGTTGCCATGGCAAAAAGTGGCTTAACTCTTTCAGTTGTAGTTATATATTTATATTTATTTAGTTAGATTTTTATATTTATTTAGTTATATTTTTATATTTATTTAGTTATATATTTATATTTATTTAGTTATGTTTATATTTATTTAGTTATATTTTTATATTTATTTAGTTATATATTTATATTTATTTAGTTATATATTTATTTAGTTATATGTCCCTATATAAAAATAGCTAAAAAGTTCAAATGCAGGGCCAGGATCCACGAGAGAAAGAGAGAGAGAGAGAGAGAGAGAGAGAGAGGCTTAAACCCCTTCACTTTTAGTTTTATGTCCCAATATAAAAATAGCAGCAAAGTTCAAATGATTGAGTGACAGGTTGGTCTGTATCTCCGCTGCGCTGTGTCAGTACCATGGACAGAGTGCACTGGGGGGCTATGGAAAGCCCCTGGGCGGTTAGGTATGAGTCCTTTGTATTTCCATAACAAAAAACAGTGCTCGTCTGTGGTAGAATAACGTGAAAGACCTCCGCGTGTAATTTTTAGATTTATAAAGAACGGGGTCAAGTTTACAGTGGAAGCTGTTTCACTGAACTCTGCCTCACGTCCCACCACTACAGAGTTGAGTTAGCCTCTTAGCTAGCTGTAACAGGCTATTCGCCAATTTCGCTTTAACCAGCTAATCTGCCACTGCCGCGATGTATATCAGAAATGAAACCACGAGGCCGCCGTCAAGCCCGGTAGCGATGATGCTGCCGAGCTCCAGCTAGGAAGCTTCCACAAGTGTCGTCAGGATAATGGCTCCACAGTCCCTCCTCCAACTCCGACTGTTCCTGACGATCTTGGAACAGAGGAGCCAGCCCAGGTTAGCCTATAGAATCCTATTACCCAAGATGCATGGTTTTATGCCCCCCCCCCCATCATAGGAAGAGAGTGGCTGGAATACTCGGTTACTGAAGATGCGGCACCTCTTGGTCAAAAGCACTCGATGGTCTCGGGCATTTGAACTTTTATGTTTATTGTGGTACAGCGTGATATAAACAGAATTCAATATAATTCCAATGCAAGAACCCCCCCCCAAATAAAAAACTATTGTGCCCTCTCACCGATTTCAATTGCCCCCTAAATCACTTCATCCTGGCTCTGTGTATGCTCAAATGGCACCATATTCCCTATGTAGTGCACTACTTTAGACCAGGGCCCTATTCCCTATATAGTGCACTACTTTAGACCAGAGCCCTATTCCCTATTATAGTGCACTACTTTAGACCAGAACCCTATTCCTTATATAGTGCACTACTTTTGACCAGAGCCCTATTCCCCATATAGTGCACTAGTTTTGACCAGAGCTCCACATAGGAACTAGAGTGGGCGGAGAACATCGAAAGGGCTGTAGTGGAGCGGGTCGAGAGCGTCAAATTCCTTGACCTCCACATCAAGTACTTAACACGGTCCACTCCACATTCGCACGACAGCGTCTCTTCCCCCTCGGGCAGATGAAAAGATTTGCCATATACCCTCAGACCCTCAAAAGATTATACAGCTGCACCAGCGAGGGTATCTTGACTGGCTGCATCGCCGCTTGGTATGGAAAATGCACCACCCTGACCGCAAAGGTGCTACAGAGGGTGGTGCGGACAGCCCAGTACATCACTGGGGCCGAACTCCCTGCCATCCAGGACCTCTATACCAGGCGGTATCAGAGGAAGGCCCTACAGAGGGGGGTGCGGACAGCCCAGTACATCACTGGGGCCAAACTCCCTGCCATCCAGAACCTCTATACCAGGCGGTGTCAGAGGAAGGCCCTACAGAGGGTGGGGGCTGTCCGCACCACCCTCTGTAGGGCCTTCCTCTGACACCGCCTGGTATAGAGGTCCTGGATGGCAGGGAGTCGGCCCCAGTGATGTACTGGGCTGTCCGCACCCCCCTCTGTAGGGCCTTCCTCTGACACCGCCTGGTATAGAGGTTCTGGATGGCAGGAGTTCGGCCCAGTGATGTACTGGCTGTCCGCACCACCCTCTGTAGGGCCTCCTCTGACACCGCCTGGTATAGAGGTCTGGAGGCAGGGAGTTCGGCCCCAGTGATGTACTGGGCTGTCCGCCA
>NW_019944645.1:28423-31751 GCF_002910315.2 Salvelinus sp. IW2-2015
ATGAAGGCTGTATGTAGCCTGTATGAAGGCTGTATGTAGCCTGTATGAAGGCTGTATGTAGCCTGTATGTAGCCTGTATGAAGGCTGTATGTAGCTTGTATGAAGGCTGTATGTAGCCTGCATGAAGGCTGTATGTAGCCTGTATGAAGCCAGTGATTTACATGAATTGTTTTAGTTCTAAATCACAGTATATATGGACCTTGTTTGATTTGTTTGTGCTCTTCTGTCTCCAGATTTCCAACACAAGATCACCGTGCAGGCCTCTCCCTCTCACGACCGATGCCGGAGTCTACTGGGCAGTCTCTCCAGCCCTCCCACCAGTCCCCAGGCCCCGTTACTACCACGCCTCAGAGCCATACAACGTAAACACTATATACTATTTACATTACGTTGTACCTTTTTTTTTGGCAGACGGTGACTTACAATCAGCTGATACTGTATATCCTCTTAGGTTTGGGTTGACCATTGACCATATTTACAGTTCAGCACATGTTCGGTATTTTTTATWAWTMTTTRATTTAAACSTTTAATTAWCCAGGAAGGGCTCATTGAGATTTAAAATCTKTTTTTCAAGAGCGTCCTGGCCAAGATAGGCAGCACCAAGTCATTACAAAAATTACAGACAAAACAAAACGGAAAAACTACAAATAATCTAGTAAAAACCATAGAATTCACAAGAGTATAACAAAATCAAAAACAGCTAATTAAAAACATTGACAGGTCAGGGAATCAGTCTCAAGATCATCATCATCATCAGAGATGGGTATTATTTGGAACCATTATGTATTGTTAGTTAATGTTTATTTACCATGTGTAATGAAAACATCTTACAAACAAGAGCTCTCATGACAAAAAAACACATTCTATGTTTTTTTGTTTTTTGTAAATGTGAACTTCTAAAATTGATTCTTGTTCCGTGTTTTTGTAAATGTGAACTTCTAAAATGGAGTCTTGTTCCGTATTTTTTGTAAATGTGAACTTCTAAAATGGAGTCTTGTTCCGTATTTTTTGTAAATGTGAACTTCTAAAATTGATTCTTGTTCCGTGTTTTTGTAAATGTGAACTTCTAAAATGGAGTCTTGTTCCGTGTTTTTTGTAAATGTGAACTTCTAAAATGGAGTCTTGTTCCGTGTTTTTCCAGTGACTCCAGGAGGAGAGGGGTGTAAAGGTTGGGGCCGGTTGGATGAGGAGGAAGAGAAGAGAGGATCCAGGAAGAAAGGTCGTATCAAGGGCTCACACAGAGAACACAGTGATGATGAGAGGTGAGAGGAGGGGTGAGGCAGGGTGAGGGAGGGTGGGGCAGGACCAGGGTGGGGCAGGCCCAGGGCGGGGCAAGGACCCGGGCAGGGCAGGGTGCAGGAGAAGAGTCAGGCATGGCAGGGTGAGGGAGGGTGGGTGGGGGCAGGACCAGGGGTCCTAACCTGGATCGCATACATGTTTGTGTGTCTTGCATGAGCAAGACCAGGACAACAGACCTTACTTATACCAAATTGGCTAGTTACATGCCACTATTTAGTGATTCTCTTAGCTCTTTCATCTCCTGTCCCTACCAGCATCAAGTCGCCTCAGGAGGGAACAGACAGAGGTCCTGCAGCGCCCCCAATATTCCGCAGGGTCACCGAGACACAGCCCTGCCATACCAGGGTACCCAGCCTCACTCGAGATGTTAAGGACTGAAAATAGCAATTATCAGAGATGGGTAGGGACTGAAATAACTTATTAAAGATGGGTAAAGGACTAAATCAACATTATAAAGATGGGTAGGGACTGAAATAACAATTTATCAGAGATGGTAGGGACTGAAAATACCATTTATTCAGAGATGGGTAGGGACTGAATAACATTTATCAGAGATGTGTTAAGGACTGAAATAACATTATTAAAGATTGGGTAAGGACTGAAATAACATTATCAGAGATGGGTAGGGACTGAAATAACAATTATCAAGAGATGGGGTAAGGACTGAAATAACATTATTAAAGATGATAGGGACTGAAATAGCATTATCAGAGAATGGGTAGGGACTGAATACATTATCAGAGATGGGTAGGACTGAAATAGCATTATCAAGATGGGTAGGGACTGAAAATAATTATCAGAGATGGGTAAGGACTGAAATAACATTATTAAAGATGGGTAAGGACTGAAATAACATTATTAAAGATGGGGTAAGGACTGAAATACATTATTTAAAGATTGGGTAGGGACTGAAGTAGCATTATCAGAGATGGGTAGGGAACTGAAATAACATTATTAAAGATGGTAAGGACTGAAATACATTTCAGAGATGGTAGTGACTGAAAATAACATATCAGAGATAGGGTAAGGACTGAAATAACATATTTAAAGATGGGTAAGGACTGAAATAAATTATAAAGATGGGTAGGGACTGAAGTAGCAATTATCAGAGATTGGGTAGGGACTGAAATAACATATCAGAGATGGGTAAGGACTGAAAATCACTTTTAAAGATGGGGTAAGGACTGAAATACATTATTAAGATGGGTAAGGAGTGAAATACCATTATTAAAGATGGGTAGGGACTGAATAACATTATCAGAGATGGGTAAGGACTGAAATAACATTATTCAGAGATGGGTAGGACTGAAATAACATTATCAGAGATGGTGTACGGAACTGAAATAACTATAATAGAATGGGTAAGGACTGAAAATAACATGATCAGAGGATGGGTAGGGACTGAAATAACATTATAAGATGGGTAAGGACTGAATAACATTACAGAAGGGTGGATATAAATTTTCCAGAGATGGGTAGGGACTGAATACATTGATCAAGAGATGGGATAGGGACTGAAATAACATTATAAAGATGGGTAAGGACTGAAATAACATGATCAGAGATGGGTAGGGACTGAAATAACTTATTAAAGATGGGTAAAGATGCAGTGAATATAAACATTATCAGAGATGGTAGGACTGAAATAACATTATCAGAGATGGTAAGTGAAGAATAACATGAATCGAGATGGGTGGACTGAAATAACATTATAAAGATGGTAAGGACTAGGAATAACATTATCAGAGATGGGTAGGGACTGAATAACATTATTAAAAGATGGGTAGGACTGGAAATACATTGATAGAGATGAGGTAAGGGACTGAAATAACACATTAATTAGAGATGGAGGGACTGAAATAAACATTATTAAAGATGGAGATGTAAAGAAGTGTAAGCTGAATAACGCATTATCAGAGACGGTGGTTAGAGGACTGAAAATAAACAATCTAGTAAAGATGGGTAGGAACTGAAATAACATTATTAAAGATGGGTAGGGATGAAGCTAAGGCATTACTCAGAGAATGGG
>NW_019944645.1:31776-35792 GCF_002910315.2 Salvelinus sp. IW2-2015
AAACATTATGATCAGAGATGGGTAGGGGACTGAAAATAGCAATTATCAGAGATGGTGGGACTGAAATAACTTTATTAAAGATGCGGTAAAGGACTAAATAACATATAAAGATGGGTAGGCGACTGAAAAACATTTATCAGAGATGGTAGGACTGAATAACATTACAGGCGTAGATATTTAATCTCAGAGATGGGTAGGGACTGAATAACATTTATCAGAGATGGTAAGGACTGAAATAACATTATGTAAAGATTGGGAAGGACTGAAATAACATGCATCAGAGATGGGTAGGACTGAAATAAAATAAATGGAAGTAGACTGTTAAAAAATATAAAGATGGTAGGGACTGAAATAGCATGATCAGAGATGGTAGGGACCCTGAAATAAACATTATCAGAGATGGTAGGACTTGACAAATAACATTATCAGAGATGGTAAGGACGAAATAAACATGATAGAGAGGTGGACTGAAATAACATTATTAAGATGGGTAAGGACTGAAATAACACTGATCCAGAGATGGGTAGGGACTGAAATAACATTATTAAAGATGGGTAGGGACTGAAATACTTGATCAGAGTGGTATGACTGATTAGAGATAGGTGGACTGAAATAACATTATTCCTAAAGATGGAGAAGGACTGAAAAACATTATAAAGATGGTAGGATGAATAGCAATTAAGAGATGGTAGACTGAAATCATATCAGAGATGGGTAAGGACTGGAAAATACGATTTTAAAGATGGGGGTAGGACTGAATAATTATAGAGTAACGATGAAATACCAGTTATAAAAGGTAGGATGTAATGATGGTAGGACTGAAATAACATTATCAGAGATGACTCGGTGACGTGCCCCCAACCGATTGTGTTTTTTTTGTAGTTTACCTGCTTTGTTGTGTAACTTACTTTTTTAAACAATTTTTGTACATAATGATGCCCTATCGTCCTTAATACCGAAATAACTTCTAACAATCAGACTGCATTACTCTCACCACGGACTAGGACTATTAATCCTTTTTCTTAACTTTCACGACTCTGAACGAAGCCCGAGTGGGAGGGATATAACGGCTCCCTCGGAGTTAACAACATAACGATTAAATTACCAGTGGAACACACCAGTATCGCGTGAAAGAGTGCGAGGGGGAAAGGGAAAGAGATGCCGGAAAGCGGCTTGCATCGTCTGAAGAGGAAGAGCGGAGGGCCATTCAAAAATAATACACTGCCCAGACTTCCACCTCGAATACTGAAATAACATGATCCAGAGTATCAGAGATGGGTAGGGACTGAAATAACATTATTAAAGATGGGTAGGGACTGAAATAGCATGATCAGAGATGGGTAAGGACTGAAATAACATTATCAGAGATGGGTAGGAACTGGTATAAGATTGATACTGATAGCCTAACATGCTTGCTGTTGCTAGCTAATTTGTCCTGGGATAAACATTGGGTTGTTATTTTACCTGAAATGCACAAGGTTCTCTACTCCGTCAATTAATCTGCAGATAAAAGGTAAACCTAGTTAGTTTCTAGTCATCTCTCCTCCTTCAGGCTTCTTCTTCTTCTGTGGTCTTTAWATGTCGGTTGGCAACCAACTTTAAGGTGCGTTACCACCACCAACTGGACTGGAGTGTGAACCTCAGTTCATCTTTCAATCACCCACGTGGGTATATTCTCCTAAAAACCAATGAGGAGATGGAAGAGGCGGGACTTGCAGAGCATCAAGCATCCCAAAATAGAACGTTTGACGCTCGTGAGCAGTGTGGGTGCAATGATTGAATAGCATGTATGTGTTACATTTATTTTGCAACGCGAGCGGTYTGGTCAGAWTGTAACAGAGATAGGTCAGGACATGTACCTTAGCAACAAAGGGTTTCCAGTAATCAAAAGCCACAATAATGTAATGTCGTGAAACCCTCTCCTCCCTGTAGAGAATGAAGACTGCTGCTACACCACTGACCCAGCTGGAGGGGCCAACGCATCCCCCAGCCAATCCTACCTCTGCATCCCRTTCCACAGGGAGGGGCCTGTTGCCGACGGTAACGCAGGAGGAGGCGGGGAGTACTGCCCTAGTTACCATAGCACCCCGGCCCCGGACACGCCCCCCAGTAGGAAGGGTCAAGCCGGGCGGGGGAGGTCAGAGCTGGTGCTACTGGGGTGTGGGGCCTTGCTGGCTGCAGTAGGACTGGGCTTCAATATGATGACTCTGGCCCAGCCTGGGACTGGTTCTGGGTCTGGGACTGAGGGGGCTGCGGAGAGCAGCAAGCCACCTCGCTGGGAGGGCTTCTTCCACCGTACAGGGACAGGGGGCCAGAGACGGAGCACCAGTCCCCCCACACGCAAGCTCTTCAGGCGGGGAGGGGACAAGGAGAGCCCCCTGAAGCACTCGGTTGCCCCGGTGACGGAGCGGGTTGGAGGCGGACTGTTCCCGTCATCTCTCACACTGCTGTCACTGTCGTCTGTGTCGGACTGTAATTCTACGCGGTCTCTGTTACGATCTGATAGTGAGGAACTGTTGGTCTACCGCACTGCCTCTCCCCAGGCACCTGTTCAGCCTTCTGTCCAGCCCCACACCTCMGTTCACCCCCAGCCCCAGCATGCCTCACTCAACCCCTTGGTCAACACACACCTGGAGAGCTTCAAGCGTCACCCTCGGCAGTCCCTGACCCCGACCCATCTCCCCTCCGTTCCATCCTCCTCACGCTGTCTACACCGGACCCCATCTGACGGCGCCATCAAGACACGCTGCCCTCCAAACTATATCCACCCTTTTCCTTTACCTGTCAGAGCAACTCCGGAGACCACAGGTATCTTCACTGTTCTCCTACAGACAGTTACTTGTTGATCTGCTCTAGCTATATGGCCTGATTCATCCTGTCTTTAATATCCCGAGATGTTCTACAACTGTTTTTCTTTCTCTATTCTCAAACAGATGGAGGTCTCAGGGGTCTAAGTGAACACGTATCCCAGGTTCCCCGGTTGCCAGATCCAAATCTGGTGTTTCCCCCTACACCCCGCCGCCGCTGCCCTCCTGAACGACCCAAAACCCTGGACTTCCTGGTTAGACCACGCCCCTCGCCACGGGTACGCTGCGACGTCTTCTTGGGCCAGTCACCTGGGCGGGGCAGAGGAGCGGGGCAGGGGAATGGAGAGTCCCCAGCCCACACCACCAGCACAGACACCCCTCCCACGGTGGAGTTTGGCAGGGACATGACCGTGCTTCCTACCCCCTTGGAGCCCCCGACACCATCCCCAAGGAGGGGACACAGTCTGGAGGCGCCGACGCCCTCACCAAGGAGGGGACACCCACTGCTAACCCATCACATGGAGCCCAGAGACATGGAGGTACTAGCCACCCCCATGGAYCCCCCTACACCCTGCTCAACCTCCCCGCGGCGGAGGGGGGACAYTCTGCTGGACCAACAGGACGAGGAACAGTGTCTGGACCCAACCCTRCCACTCTGCAAACCAGAGTCCCAGTTCCCCAAATGTTCCCCGTACCGCTACCGGCCTGGGTTCTTTTCCTAACCTGGTCCAGTGTGCGTTCTGATCCTCCTCTGGTCCAACCTGGGTTCTGATCCTAACTCGGTCCATCTTGCGCTACCAGCCTGGGTTTTGGTCGTACACTGATCCAATCTGGGTTCTGGTCCTAATCCGGTCCTTGTAACGCTACCGGCCTGGGTTCTGGTCCTAACCTGGTCCAGTCTGTGTTCTGGCCATAACTTGGTCCAGCATGGGTTCTGGTCCTAACCCAGTCCCCGTACTGCTACCAGCCTGGGTTCTGGTCCTAACTTTGGATCCTCTCTTAAAACACCAACAGAAACCTCTCCTAGAGTCCTAGAAATAGACCCAGCCCATACTGTTGCAGAGGAGTGSAGGAGGACTGGGCCAGCCAGCCCACACTGTTGYAGAGGAGGGGAGGAGGACTGGGCCAGACCACACTGTTGGAGAGGAGGGGAGGAGGACGGGGCCAGCCCACACTGTGGGAGAGGAGGGGAGGAGGACTGGGCCAGAC
>NW_019944645.1:36987-38655 GCF_002910315.2 Salvelinus sp. IW2-2015
TGACACTACAACATTCTATAACAGCCATGTTATCTCCCCCATTAACATGACACTACAACATTCTATAACAGCCATGTTATCTCCCCCATTAACATTACATGGAGAATATTTAAACAATGATATGTCACTGAATGTCTAGAATTTAGAACAATATTCAACATTCTAAAAGTTGAACCTACTCTTTAAATATATGGCTCTGGTCCTGTTTGTCTATTATTAAAGTGGAACTGGCAGCCAATTTTAATTACTTTGCAGATATGAAACAAACAGACAATCATAATATCAGTCAAAAAATATCAACTTCCCAGTTTATGCTACAAAACCAACATTATAAGAGATTTTTTTTTTTAAAGAGGTACTATATTTGACTTAATATTCCATGACGTACACTAAGGCATTGTGGGCAGAATAGATGGATGCAGTTCGATACATGATTAATATAATTCACCAATACATTTCCTGATGGTCCCCCCCCCAAAAAAAAAATTGCTATCAGGTTGTAAATCACAGTTTGTTGTTTGTTGTTTGTTGCCACCACCCATTCGGGATACACTGTTTCAGTTTCAATGACTCAATAGTTGACAAAAACGGACGAATGTAACTAAGGCTAATGTCAATACAATCAAACTAGCAAGGGRAATGYTCACAAATCAGTCKTAACGTGGCTAATAGGCTAGCGCATCTATTGATGTAGCAAGTTAAAAACACAGGGCCTAACATTAGCTAGCTAGCTGCTGGGAGGATATCATYTCATTGGAGGAGTGAGTGACCTCATTTTCCCCCCCATCATCGTTTTTCCGTGGCCACAGGTCGAGAGATGAGAGATACAGGTGTCATTTGGTTAGCTAGCAAGAAATATAAATCGCTTCGCTAGCTAGCTATGCTGYARTTGAATGACTGGTATCCAGTTAGCATATCTCTTGCATTTGTAAATTCACTCTGGCTATCTACTCCGATTTRAGAGCACTCTCGTCTGAGTGAAATGTCTGAGAGCGCAGAATAACTGATGAATGTACGAATGCGCAACACCCTCTGAATATGACCGGTGTTGGTAAACGTTGGCAAAAATTGTTGCCAGCAGCACAGTTAATCACTAATGCTCTAGATAACATGGAAACATCCTAACCAGCTCTGCTAGAGCGAGTAAAATGGTCAGAGTGAAGTATTCTCTCATGTTTGTCTGGAAGTAGCTAGCCAACTAGCCAACGTTAGCCAGTTAGCTTGGATGCTTGACTGCGGTTGTGAGGAACGCTCGGATCAACCCTGAGCCAGAGCGTCCAGTGTTATTAGTACAGTGTACGCTCGAAGAGCGAAACGCTCTGAATTTACGAACCCAGAGTGCACGCTAACACACTGGAGGCAATTTACGAACACATCCTTAGTTGCCAATCAAATGCACTTGTCATAGATCAAATGGGTGGGAAGGCAAGTTCCCATTCAGACGTCAAAACGTGGGTTGGAACAAGCATGCGTCATCGGCAGGCATCCTGCAGAAGTACGAGCAGGCTACTATTCCCCATCGTTTATAGGTGCAATTTTGACGGACAACTAGCTGAAAAATGTAATCTAATGTTCCCTCCTTAGATTAGAGTTTATCTCGCTTTGGCTAGCATTAGTTGTTGATCTTGTTGTTGATGATGTGTATAACTGAGGGAGAGAGAGAGAGCC
>NW_019944645.1:39109-40937 GCF_002910315.2 Salvelinus sp. IW2-2015
ATGACAGGCCCTACTTCCTGTAAACACACAGTCCAGTTCATAGTGAATGATGACAGGTCCTACTGCCTGTAAACACACAGTCCAGTTCATAGTGAATGATGACAGGCCCTACTGCCTGTAAACACACAGTCCAGTTCAAAGTGAATGATGACAGGCCCATATGGCAAATGGCTTATTTGCATAAAGGCCTACTGTAGCTCTGATTGGCTGTGGCACACCGGTCTGCATAGACTCTGGTCCTGGACGAGACAGGTGTTTTTAATMYGGTTTTATTTACTGCAGTGTCTATTAATTGTCCAAAACGCATGGCTGCTTTCCCACTCTATATCGATATACAATTTTTTACAAATGCCTTACCCTACGTCATTCCTAAACATTCTATGATTTTATGAAAACGTGAAAATGACCATATCTAAGTGCTTGTTTGTCAGAAAATTTAAAAAAAAAAAATAATAAGTCATATTGTTCCTGAACAGATTGTAATGAGATTTCATGTTGTTAAAAACGTTGTCAGTTCCACTTTAGTGCTTACTGTAAATCCCTATGACAAGCTGATGCTATGGCTGGAGTTTCTCTTGACTGGGACGATGGCTTGGATCCAGCACAGGCCGAGGGGCGCTGATAACTTCACAAAGCTTTACAATTTTTCGTTTCGTTTCTGTAAGATTGTGCATTTTAAACAAAGTGCACTTTTTTGGGGGCAGCATCATGAATGTAAAGCTTGTTTTTTTTGTTTATTATTTCTCCATTTATTCAGTGATATGTTTATTTTTCTGCAAGCAAAAAAACTCAACTCTCTCCGTGTCACTTGATTGATTTGTATCTCGTCACTCTTGAATGTTTTCTGGGTGTTTTAATGGGCTGCTGCTTGTGTTGCAATCACACTTCCTTCTGTTAGATCTCTGTAAGTATCAAGCACTCTATATTTGCATCCCAAATGGCACCCTATTCCCTATATAGTGCACTACTTTGCACCCTATTCCCTATATAGTGCACTACTTTACACCCTATTCCCTATATAGTGCACTACTTTGCACCCTATTCCCTTTATAGTGCACTACTTTTGACCAGGGCCCAATAAGGGGCCCATTTGGGACCCATACTACATCTTCACTACCGAACACTTCCAGAAATATCCTGATACAATGTGATGTTAGTAAATTTACACGTCACTTTGCACCGCCCATCACCACAGGGCTTCAGTAAAATACACCACCCAACACCGCCCATCACCACAGGACTTCAGTAAAATACACCACCCAACACCGCCCATCACCACAGTGCTTCAGTAAAATACACCACCCAACACCGCCCATCACCACAGGGCTTCAGTAAAATACACCACCCAACACCGCCCATCACCACAGGGCTTCAGTAAAATACACCACCCAACACCGCCCATCACCACAGGACTTCAGTAAAATACACCACCAACACCGCCCATCACCACAGTGCTTCAGTGACATATATAGCTTTAACCATATAGATATAAATATATCTCTATCAGGATTTGGGTAAATTCCTTTTCAATTCCAGTCAATTCAGGAAGTACATTGAAATTCCAATTCCAATTCTCTTCAATGCTTTTCAACAAGGATTTGGAATTTGGGAACTTGATTTACTTTAATGAATTGACTGGAATTTAAATGGAATTGACCCCAACCCTGATCTCTGCATATATTGCTCTGATTATGCTTATTATAAAATACATTGTATGTACTTTGTCTGAGGCCCGGGTATGTATTGATACATGAGAATTATCACCAGAATATGTGCAACAGTTTTTCAAGGTGAAACCTGTCTATTGTATAGCCTGTTTGTGCTATCA
>NW_019944645.1:41572-49148 GCF_002910315.2 Salvelinus sp. IW2-2015
ATTCTGAAATATACTGTCTATTTCTTAGGAAGAGAAGCTTTGAAATGGGTAAAGGCTAACTGACTCTACAACCAACAAAAACAAAGATATAAGTTTAGCTTTCTTAAAGGCCCAGTGCATTCAAAAACGTGATTTTTACCCCCCCTGTGTTTTATATATATTTCCCACACTATGAGGTTGGACTAATACTGTGAAAATCAGGAAAATTATGATAATGCCCATTTAGTGTAAGAGCTGTTTGAAAAGACCGCCTGAAATATCAGCGTGTTTCGTTGGGATGGCGTTTTGGCATTCCATGGTGACATCACCAGGCGATGAAAAAACAACAACATTTAGGCTTGTCCAATTTGGCCCCTCACTCAGACCACTTTCAGACAGTCCTAGCAAAATTCTTGCTTAAGAAATTGCTCTTTGACCAGTTTAATTTGAAAACAATCACAGTAAGGTGCTTAGTTTGTTACCTAGAAATGATTTGATATTGAGATAAAAATGGCTGRATTGGACCTTTAATGATCTAGAAAATCAATKGTTTTTTATGGTTGTTTAACAAAGTTAGGGGCAGCGGGGTGCCTAGCGGTTAAGAGCATTGGGCCAGTAACCGAAAGGTCGCTGGTTCGAATCCCTGAGCCGACTAGGTAAAGAACGTGCCCTTGAGCAAAGCACTTACCCATAATTGCTCCTGTAAGTCGCTCTGGATAACAGCGGTTGGAGAGCGCCTGGACTAGATAGATGTTAACCTACCGTAGGTATCTCTCCAGGAACAGGGTTGGAGAGCCCTGGACTGATAGATGTAAACCTACAGTAGGTATCTCTCCAGGAACAGGTGTTGGAGAGCCCTGTACTAGATAGATGTAAACCTACAGTAGGTATCTCTCCAGGAACAGGGTTGGAGAGCCCTGGACTAGATAGATGTAAACCTACAGTAGGTATCTCTCCAGGAACAGGGGTTGGAGAGCCCTGGACTAGATAGATGTAAACCTACAGTAGGTATCTCTCCAGGAACAGGGTTGGAGAGCCCTGGACTAGATAGATGTAAACCTACAGTAGGTATCTCTCCAGGAACAGGGTTGGAGAGCCCTGTACTAGATAGATGTAAACCTACAGTAGGTATCTCTCCAGGAACAGGGTTGGAGAGCGCTGGACTAGATAGATGTAAACCTACAGTAGGTATTCTCCAGGAACAGGGTTGGGAGCCTGGACTAGATAGATGTAAACCTACATAGTAGGTATCTCTCCAGGAACAGGGTTGGAGAGCTCTGATCTACGAGTGTATTATATCCTTTACACATCTACAAGTGGTAGGCTGTATTTACAGGAGCATTAAGCTACTGTACTGTATCCGGAAACTGATACCATAGTCAATAATGGGAAATCTGTTTTTGAAATGGAATATTATGCTATCGAGTAGAGACTGACTATTCACTGGAAACCCTAGACTGCCTATCCACTGGAGAACCCTAGACTGACTATCCGCTGTCTGGAGAACCCTAGACTGGACTATCCACTGGAGACCTATAGGCTGACTATTCACTGGAGAACCTAGACTGACTATCCACTGGAGAACCCTAGACTGACTATCCACTGGAGAACCCTAGACTGACTATCCACTGTCTGGAGAACCCTAGACTGACTATCCACTGGATACCTATAGACTGACTATTCACTGGAGAACCCTAGCCTGACTATCCACTGTCTGGAGAACCCTAGACTGACTATCCACTGTCTGGAGACCCTAGACTGACTATCCACTGTCTGGAGAACCCTAGACTGACTATCCAGCTTGCAGCACCTAGACTGACTATTCACTGGAGAACCCTAGCCTGACTATCCACTGGAGAACCCTAGACTGACTATCCACTGGAGAACCTGACTGACTATCCACTGGAAAACCCTAGACTGACTTTCCACTGCCTGGAGAACCCTAGACTGACTATTCACTGGAGAACCCTAGACTGACTATCCACTGGAGAACCCAAGACTGACTATCCACTGGAGCACCCTAGACTGACTATTCAATGGGAGACCCTAGACTGACTATCCACTGGAGAACCATAGACTGACTATTTCACTGGAGAAGCCCTAGACTGACTATCCACTGAGAACCCTAGACTGACTATCGCACTGGAGAACCCTAGACTGCCTATCCATTGGAGAACCCTAGAGACTGACTACCTGCACTGGAGAACCCAGACTGATATCACTGGAGAACCCTAGACTGCCTATCCACTGGAGAACCCTAGACTGCCTATCCACTGAGAACCCTAGATCCTTCCACTGAGAACCCTAGACTGACTATTCACTGGAGAACCCAAGATGACTATCCACTGGAGAACCCAAGACTGACTATCCACTGGAGAACCCTAGACTGACTATCCACATCCTGGAGAACCCTAGACTGACTATTCGCTGGAGAACCCTAGACTGACTATCCACTGGAGAACCCTAGACTGACTATCCACTGCCTGGAGAACCCTAGACTGACTATCCACTGGAGAACCCTAGACTGACTATCCACTGGAGAACCCTAGACTGACTATCCACTGCCTGGAGAACCTAGACTGACTATCCCCTGGAGACCTAGACTCACTATCCACTGCCTGGAGAACCCTAGACTGACTATCCACTGGAGAACCTTAGACTGACTATCCACTGCCTGGAGAACCTAGACTGACTATCACTGGAGAACCCTAGATGACTATCCACTGGAGAACCCTAGACTGACTATCCACTGCCTGGAGAACCCTAGACTGACTATCCACTGGAGAAACCTAGACTGACTATCCCTGCCTGGAGAACCCTAGACTGCTATCCACTGCCTGGAGAACCTAGACTGACTATCCACTGGAGAACCCTGACTGATTATCCACTGGAGAACCCTAGACTGACTATCCACTGGAGAACCCTAGACTGACTATCCACTGCAGCAGCATAGATATGTCTTATTCAATACACTGTACACGTATGCTGCCTTTCCCTTGAAAAACTACATGTAGTGTTTTTTCTGTGATTATTTGTGCTTCAGATATACTGGTTCTGTTCCATCTAGTGACTTCAGATAGACTGGTTCTAGTGACTTCAGATAGACTGGTTCTAGTGCTTCAGATAGACTGGTTCTAGTGACTACAGATAGACTGGTTCTGTTCCATCTAGTGACTTCAGATAGACTGGTTCTGTTCCATCTAGTGACTTCAGATAGACCGTTCTGTTCCATCTAGTGACTTCAGATAGACTGGTTCTGTTCCATCTAGTGACTTCAGATAGACTGGTTCTGTTCATCTCTAGTGACTTTCAGATAGACTGGTTTCTGTTCCATCTAGTGACTTCAGATAGACTGGTTCTGTTCCATCTAGTGACTTCAGATAGACTGGTTCTAGTGACTCCAGAATAGACTGGTTCTGTTCCATCTAGTGACTTCAGATAGACTGGTTCTGTTCCATCTAGTGACTTCAGATAGACTGGTTCTAGTGACTCCAGATAGACTGGTTCTGTTCCATCTAGTGACTTCAGATAGACTGGTTCTAGTGACTACAGATAGACTGGTTCTGTTCCATCTAGTGACTTCAGATAGACTGGTTTCTAGTGACTTCAGATAGACTGGTTCTGTTCCATCTAGTGACTACAGATAGACTGGTTCTGTTCCATCTAGTGACTTCAGATAGACTGTTCTGTTCCATCTAGTGACTTCAGATAGACTGTGGTTCTGTTCCATCTAGTGACTTCAGATACCCTGGTTCTGTTCCATCTAGTGACTTCAGATAGACTGGTTCTGTTCCATCTAGTGACTCCAGATAGACTGGTTCTGTTCCATCTAGTGACTTCAGATAGAACTGGTTCGTCCCATCTAGTGACTTCAGATAGACTGGTTCTGTCCATCTAGTGACTTCAGATAGACTGTTCTAGTGACTCAGATAGACCGGTTCTGTTCCATCTAGTGACTTCAGATAGACTGGTTCTGTTCCATCTAGTGACTCCAGATAGACTGGTTAGTGACTTCAGATAGACTGGTTCTGTTCCATCTAGTGACTCCAGATAGACTGGTTCTAGTGACTTCAGATAGACTGGTTCTGTTCCATCTAGTGACTTCCTTCCTAGCCTTGTTGCAGTGTGCCGCTGGGTGTGTCCAAATGGCACCCTATTCCCTATGGGCCCTGGTCAAAAGTAGTGCACCTTTGGCATATGGCACCATTTCAGACACTGCTAAACCAGTCAGTTCAATAACCAGGCAGTTCAGTAACCAGGCAGTTCAATACCAGGCAGTTCAATAACCAGGCAGTTCAGTAACCAGGCAGTTCAGTAACCAGGCAGTTTCAGAACAGGCAGTTCAATAACCAGGAGTTCAATGACCAGCAGTTCAATAACCAGGCAGTTCAATGACCAGGCAGCTCAATAACCAGGCAGCTCAATACCAGGCAGCTCAATAACCAGGCAGTTCAATGACCAGGCAGTTCAATAACCAGGCAGTTCAATGACCAGGCAGTTCAATAACCAGGCAGTTCAATAAACCAGGCAGTTCAATGACCAGGCAGGCTCATTATAATCTATCTCACCATGACAACTACCAGAGGGGAAGGTATGTGTGGAGTCATCCTCTCACGCAGCTCTTCTCGTTCAGGTAATAGACAAAGTAAGCGATATTACCATAACAGAAATGTTTCTTTTGGAATGTGTTCTGTTGAACGATTGAAGTATTTGAGAATTCAACGTTTTTATTTTTTTTTAATTTGCAACCTCTCTTTAGAGAGAGCCATGGTATTGATTGATTTCTTCCCGAAATGTGATTGGTTGGCATGTGCTTTTAATAGTTTTAGAGCCTAATTGATGATACTAAAGCATGTGCAATACAAAAACAATGACTGTAATCGAGAATATAAGTGAACACCTTCATAATGTAACAGTGTGTTTTCTTGAAGATAGTCTTGTAGAATGAATTTCCCTGCTTGCATTTACAAACAAACAAACAAAAACACAATTAGCTTTGCTATTATACAATTAAAACAAATACAGAAGCATTTTATTTTATAAAGTAAGCTAGCCTTTTTTCATATTTTGTGACATGCTTCTTTTTAAAGTGTCATGACAATTAGCAAATATGTGCCCTTACAATGTAAACAGGTTATATTCAATCTCTAAATATAGTCTTTACATATCTATATAGGTAACGGTAATACCCATGTATTAACGTGACTTTGCCAAAGATTTTAAAATCTAAATAATCTATAAATATAAAAACAAGTGTTAGCTCGGTGTTAGCTCGGTGTTAGCTCGGTTTCTAAAAGTGAGAGGTTGGAAAAAAAGTGATTCCTTAGCCTCGTTTATACCTCGGGGCTTCCGAGTGGCAACGCGGTCTAAGGCACTGCATCGCAGTGCTAGGGGCGTCACTACAGACCCGGGTTCGATCCCAGGCTGTTCGAAAGCCGACCGTGACCGGGAGTCCATAGGCGGTGCACAATTGGTCCAGCGTCGTCCGGGTTAGGCTTGGCTGGCCGGGATGTCCTTGTCCTAGCGAGTCCTGTGGCAGGCCGGGCGCATGCACGCTGACACGGTCGCCAGCTGTACAGTGTTTCCTCCGACACATTGGTGCGGCTGGCTTCCGGGTTAAGTGGGCAGTGTGTCAGAAACAGTGTGGCAGTCTAGACCCTGCAGTATCCTAGCAACTGAGTTTTATGCATCCTAGCAACTGAGTTCCATGCATCCTATCGACTGAGTTCCATGCTTCCTATCGCTGAGTTTCATGCTTCCTATCGACTGAGTTCCATGCATCCTATTCGACTGAGTTTCATGCATCCTATCGACTGAGTTTCATGCATCCTATCGACTGAGTTTCATGCATCCTATCGACTGAGTTTCATGCTTCCTATCGACTGAGTTCCATGCTTCCTATCGACTGAGTTCCATGCTTCCTATCGACTGAGTCCCATGCTTCCTATCGACTGAGTTTCATGCGATCCTATCGACTGAGTTTCATGCATCCTATCGACTGAGTTTTCATGCACCCTATCGACTGAGTTCCATGCTTCCTATCGACTGAGTTCCATGCTTCCTATCGACTGAGTTTCATGCATCCTATCGACTGAGTTTTGCATCATCGACTGAGTTCCATGCATCCTATCGACTGAGTTTCCAATGCATCCTATCGACTGAGTTCCATGCATCCTATCGACTGAGTTCCATGGCATCCTATCGACTGAGTTCCATGCATCCTATCGACTGAGTTCCATGCATCCTATCGACTGAGTTCCATGCATCCTATCGACTGAGTTCCATGCATCCTATCGACTGAGTTCATGCACCTATCGACTGAGTTCCATGCATCCTATCGACTGAGTTTCATGCTTCCTATCGACTGAGTTTCATGCATCCTATCGACTGAGTTTCATGCATCCTATCGACTGAGTTTCATGCATCCTATCGACTGAGTTTCATGCATCCTATCGACTGAGTTCCATGCATCCTATCGACTGAGTTTCATGCATCCTATCGACTGAGTTTCATGCATCCTATCGACTGAGTTTCATGCATCCTATCGACTGAGTTCCATGCTTCCTATCGACTGAGTTCCATGCTTCCTATCGACTGAGTTTCATGCATCCTATCGACTGAGTTTCATGCATCCTATCGACTGAGTTCCATGCATCCTATCGACTGAGTTCCATGCATCCTATCGACTGAGTTCCATGCATCCTATCGACTGAGTTCCATGCATCCTATCGACTGAGTTCCATGCATCCTATCGACTGAGTTCCATGCATCCTATCGACTGAGTTCCATGCATCCTATCGACTGAGTTCATGCATCCTATCGACTGAGTTTCATGCATCCTATCGACTGAGTTCCATGCATCCTATCGACTGAGTTTCATGCTTCCTATCGACTGAGTTTCATGCATCTATCGACTGAGTTTCATGCATCCTATCGACTGAGTTTCATGCATCCTATCGACTGAGTTTCATGCATCCTATCGACTGAGTTCCATGCATCCTATCGACTGAGTTTATGCATCCTATCGACTGAGTTTCATGCTTCCTATCGACTGAGTTTCATGCTTCCTATCGACTGAGTTTCATGCTTCCTATCGACTGAGTTTCATGCTTCCTATCGACTGAGTTTCATGCATCCTATCGACTGAGTTCCATGCTTCCCTATCGACTGAGTTCCATGCATCCTATCGACTGAGTTTCATGCTTCCTATCGACTGAGTTCCATGCATCCTATCGACTGAGTTTCATGCATCCTATCGACTGAGTTCCATGCATCCTATCGACTGAGTTTCATGCTTCCTATCGACTGAGTTTCATGCATCCTATCGACTGAGTTCCATGCATCCTATCGACTGAGTTCCATGCTTCCTATCGACTGAGTTTCATGCACCTATCGACTGAGTTTCATGCTTCTATCGCTGAGTTTCCACTTGACTTCCTATCGACTGAAGTTCATGCATCCTATCGACTGAGTTTCATGCATCCTAATCGACTGAGTTCCATGCATCCTATCGACTGAGTTCCATGCATCCTATCGACTGAGTTCCATGCTTCCTATCGCCCTGAGTTCCATGCTCCTATCGACTGAGTTCCATGCT
>NW_019944645.1:49173-65198 GCF_002910315.2 Salvelinus sp. IW2-2015
CTGCTAAATTATGTAAATGTCAGCTAGGTCCTAACTCATTGAGGGGCTGCTAAGATTTGCCCTGCTTACTGGAACACTAGGCTCTTGCATCATGGGAAGCTTGATGGCGTATGATCTGGACTCACTAGGCGTCTGGATTGAGCACGCACATAGCTCTGATATGGGACATAGGCTCTGATCTTGGGGACCAACTACAGCGCACTCTGATAGGGACACATCGGCAATCTGACTTTGGAACACTAGGCTCTGCAATCTGGAACAAAGGCTCTGATCTGGAACACAGGCTCGATCTGGACACTAGGCTACTGATCTGGAGACACATCAGGCTCTGATCTCGAACAACTAGGCTCTGACATTGGAACAATACGGTCTGATCTGGAGAAATAGGCTTTGATCTGAGGAAACATGAGACAGAGACTCTGGTCTGGGACATAGGCTCTGATCTGCGGAGCATAAGGCTTGATCTAGGGAACTACTTAGGCTCTGATCTGGAACCAATAGGCCTCTGATCTGGAACCATAAGGCTCTGAATCTGGAAACCACTAGCTCTGTCTGGGCACACAACTGGCCTATTGAATCAGCGGACACTAGCCTTCTGATCTGGGACTCATGAGCTCTGATTGGAAGCCACTAGGCTCTACGATTCGGAACCACTAGGTTCTGTATCCGTGGAAACGACTTAGGACATCTGATCATGGGAACCTCCACAGGTCACTGATACCCCACTCGCGAACTCACCACCTAACGAGTCATGATCCCTGGGACACCCCCACCCCCCTAGGCTACCCACTGATCAGATGGTGAGCACCAGGGCTAACTGACCCCCTCCCACCCACGACAAAGCATCGCTCGGGGTGGTACTGGGCACCCAATACCCAGTACGGCACACAGTACAAGCCCACGCCATCTCTGAATGGCTGTGGGCTCACTGGGCTATCTCGGGACCGCCCCCACATTGCACCCATCGGCATAGTCAGAGCGCATCCCTCGCTTGGGTCTGCGGCCTCGGTTGCATACTGCGGACCACTGGGGCATACGATCGTCGGCGCATTGCTCCTGGCGCACCCTCGGGCAACCAGACGCCAGAGCGCCGATTCCGAGGGTCACCGACGATCGCCAGTTCACTCACAGAGCCCCACCTGAGCGGACCTCTGATTGGCCTACGGCCTAGGATCTATTGTGTGAGAATAACATCTGTAATTGTATAATTAATAAACGTAGTTCCATAAAGCCTATTGTATGAAATGATTGGAGATTGAGATTTCCAATGACTGTCGTTGTGGTTCTCAACTGCATTTGTGTCTTGCTGCAACCCCCAAGAACCAATCCGACAAACCTCAGGCCCGGCCCGTTGGTGCGCAATGTACCATGAGATCATATATTTTTACTGAAAATTAATTTAAAGTTTATTAACCCTTTATTATATAATGTATTATTGTGATTCTTTATATTTTTTTGTATTTAATTTTGTTGTTTCGCTTGCTTTTAATTAATGTTTCTCGAGTTGTTAGTTTTAAAAATGATCAAAAGTTTCCCTATGTGATGTGGTGATGTCTTCTAAAAGGAGGCTCTATCAATTAGCTAAATCTGCAGGTTTTTGCCCAGGTGCAGCGCGGGTTATAAGTTGAAGAGGCATGGAGTATACCCACCTTAAATGAATGCTCCCAGTGTTGAACTGAGTTGCTGTAAATGTCCTGTTAAGCCATTGCTTTCTATGGACACAGCATATATGTGTCTTCTTTAAAAGATTCACGATAATGGACAACATACTCTTTCAGTATTAAATCTGTAGTTCTAAAACCATACCAACAGTTTAGAACACGGTCCAACATCATATTACGCAAGAGAGCTGCAGTGGTCTACAGGTTTTCACAATCCTCCGCTGTATCTGATATGCAACAGTTCAAAAGCTCAATGATTAGTAATGGACTCGCTCATCTGGTTGTCTAGGTCTTTTAATTGAAGGAAAATACCAAAAACCAGCAGACACTAGGCCCTTCACGTGAGAATGAGTTTAAGCAACACATGATACCTTAGACCATGACGTATCATAAAGGAACTGAGATTCATGCTCTAGAACTGAGAGTCATCGCATACATATTAAACGACTAAGGAGATTACACAATGACTTTCTATCAGCACTGAGTTCACCCCGCATCTATATGAACAGAGTATACATGTTTACCCTATCAAGCTGAGTCTTCCTGCATACATATCAGACTGAGTTTCATGGCGATCCTATCCCATAGACTGAAGATTTAAATAGCGACAATCCTCTCGCATGAGTTTAATGCAAATCATCACGAAAAATCGAACAATCAAGAGTTTAAACATAGCAGGTCTACATGAGGGACGAGTTTCATGCTCTATCGAACTCGAGAAGTTTCTTCTTACCTATCAGAAGTGAGGTATTTTCATGATATCCATATCGATCTGAGTGTTCATCCGCTATACTCATACAGATGAGTTCTTCATGTTCTATCAAAGAACTGATTTCATGCATCCTAACTCGACTGAAGTCCATGCTTTACTCCTAATCCGACCTGAGTTCCAATCGCATACCTAATAAGACTGAGTTATCATGCTATCCCATAACGACATGAGGTTACTCCATGCAATAATACGACTGAGTTTAAATTTGATCTACTCGGCTGGAGAGATTCAATGCATCACTATGACACACGAAGTCTCATCGCCTCCTATCGAAATAGAGCTATCCATGAGCATCCTCACTCAGACTGAAACTTAAATAGACAAATGCTACAACATCGCGAATGAAACGTTCCCATGCTTTCTACCGATGAGTTACCATGCAGATACATATCGATCTGAGTTCCATTGCTTCTATAGCGACTGAGTTCATGCTTCGGTACTCAGATGAGTATCGCAGTGCATGTACTATAATGTACAACATCGAGGAATGAGCAAGTGTCGCGGAAATATCATATATACAATGCTGTTCTTCTATATAATAATGATTAGAACCAACCTTGAGGTGCTCCTTCTTCTAAAGGATGTCTGTCTGGATAATACTCACGCACAAAACACAGCACACACTACATAGCGAGAAGACAAATCGAAACAGAATAAATGTAAAGTACAGTTGCGTACGTCATTCCAGAGGAACATGGTTGGAGAAGCGCCAATGGACTAGATAGAATGTCAGAATTACAGTTTGGTATCTCTCAGGAAACAGGGTTGAGAGAGCCTGGACTAGTAGGTCGATGTAAACCTACAGTTGGTACGTTCCTAGCGGAAGGGTTCGGAAGAGCCTCGGACTAGGAATTAATGTAAACCTACAGTTGTATCTCTCAGGAACAGGGTTGGAGAGCCCTGGACTAGATAGATGTAAACTACGTACGTGGTATTCCCCAGGAACAGAGGTGGAGAGCCTGGACTAGATAGATGTAACTACAGTTGGTATTTCCAGGAACAGGGTTGGAGAGCCTGGACTAGATAGATGTAACCTACAGTAGGTATCTTCCAGGAACAGGGTTGGAGCCCTGGACTAGATAGATGTAACCTACAGAGGGTCTCCAGGAACAGGGTTGGAGAGCCCTGGACTAGATAGATGTAAACCTACAGTAGGTATCTCTCCAGGAACAGGGTTGGAGAGCCTGGACTAGATAGATGTAAACCTACAGTGGTATCTCTCACAGGAAAGAGGGTTGGAGAGCCTGGACTAGATAGATGTAAACTACAGTAGGTTCTCTCCAGGAACAGGGTTGGAGAGCCCTGGACTAGATAGATGTAAACCTACAGTAGGTACCTCCAATCAGAACAGGGTTGGAGAGCCCTGTACTAGATAGATGTAAACCTACAAGTAGGTAATCTCCAGGAACTGGGTTGGAGAGCCCTGAATTAGATAGATGTAAACCTACAGTAGGTATCTCTCCAGGAACAGGGTTGGAGAGCCTGGATAGATAGATGTAAACCTCAGTAGGTATCTCTCCAGGAACAGGGTGGAGAGCCCTGGATAGATAGATAGTAAACCTCCAGTAGGTATCTCTCCAGGAACAGGTTAGGAGCCCTGGACTAGATAGATGTAAACCTACAGGAGGGTCTCTCCAGGAACAGGGTTGGAGAGCCCTGGACTAGATAGATGTAACCACTACAGTAGGTATCTCTCCAGGAACAGGGTTAAGCAACCTGGATAGATAATGTAACACCTACAGTAGGGTCTCTCCAGGAACAGGGTTGGAGAGCCCTGGATAGATAAGTGTAAACACCAAGAAAGCAGGACTCTTCCAGGAACAGGTTGGAGAGCGCATGGATAGAATGTAAACCTAACAGTAGGTATCTCTCCAGGAACAGGGTTGGAGAGCCCTGCGATCAGATAGATGTAACCTAACGTAGGTATCTCTCCAGGAACAGGGTTGGAGAGCCCTGGACTAGATAGATGTAAACCTACAGTAGGTATCTCTCCAGGAACAGGGTTGGGAGAGCCTGGACAAGATAGATGTAAGAACCTACAGTAGGTATCTTCCTAGAGACAAGGGTTGGAGAGCCCTGTACTAGATAAGATGTAAACCATACAGTAGGTTCTCTCCAGGAACAGGGTTGGAGAGCCCGGACTAGATAGATGTAAACCTACAGTAGGTATCTCTCCAGGACACAGGGTTGGAGAGACCTGGACTAGATAGATGTAAACTACAGTAGGTATCTCTTCCAGGAACAGGGTTGGAGAGCCTGGAACTAGATAGATGTTAACTCCAGTAGGTATCATTCTCCAGAACAGGGTTGGAGAGCCCTGGACTAGATAGCAATGGTAACTACAAGTAGGTTAATCTCCAGGAGAAACGGTTGGAGAGCCCTGGACTAGATAGATGTAAACCTACGTAAGGTTATCTCTCAGGAACAGGGTTGGAGAGCCTGTACTCAGATAGATGTAAACTACAGTAGGTATGCTCAGGACAGGGTTGGAGAGCTGGAAACCGAACAATAGTTAGAACCTAGGTATCTCTCCAGGAAGGTTTGGAGAGCTGGACTAGATAGATGTAAACTACAGTAGGTATCTCTCACAGGAACAGGGTTGGAGAGCCGTACTAGATAGATGTAAACCCTACCACAATAAGAGTTAACCCACATCAATACACAGGAACATGGTGGTGGGTTGAGAGAGACTGCGACTAAATGAATGTAAAACCTCAGTAGGTATCTCTCCAGGAACAGGGTTGGAGAGCCCTGGACTAGATAGATGTAAACCTACAGCTACGGTACATCATCTCCCAGGAAAAGGGTTGGAGAGCCCTGGACTGATAGATGTATAACACTACAGTACGGCTTCTCTCAGGAACAGGGTTGGAGAGCCCTGGACTAGATAGATGTTAACTACCGTAGTATCTCTCCAGCGAACAGGGTTTGGGAGCCTGGACTAAATAGATGTAACCTACAGTAGAGTATCTCTCCAGGAACAGGGTTGGAGAGCCTGTATAATAGATGCTAAACCTACATAGGTATTCTCCAGAACAGGGTTGGAGAGCCTGGACTAGATAGATGCTAAACTACAGTAGGATCTTCTCCAGGACAGGGTGGAGAGCCCTGATAGACTAGTAGTAAAACCTACAGTAGTACTCTCCAGGAACAGGGTTGGAGAGCCCTGGACTAGATAGATGTAACCTACAGTAGGTATCTCTCCAGGAACAGGGTTGAGAGACCCTGTACTAGATAGATGATAACACTACAGAGTGGATCTCTCCAGGAACAGGGTTGGAGGCCTGGACTAGATAGATGTAAACCTACAGTAAGGTATCTCTCCAGGAACAGGGTTGGAGAGCCCTGCGAGATAGATAGATAAACTCAGAATAGGATCTCTCCTCCAAGGAAGCAGGGGTTGGAGAGATTGAATCTGAACGAGGCATCGATAAATATACATACACTCTATCTAACACAATATCAAAGGTTAAAGCAAAGGTGATAAATATTAAAAAGAGGAATATAAGACTACTGATATGTGTATCCGGAGACAGAGCTGATAAGGGGGAAGACAAAAACACAATAGTAATAATGGGGAAGTCTGTTTATAGATGGAGAATGTTAATGGACAAGTTAGAGTAGACAGAACTAGACTATTCACTGGAGAACCCTATGACTGCTATAACCACTGAGAACACTAGAACTGATATCCGCTGTCTGGAGACGCCTAAAGAACTGACTATCCACTGGAGACCTATAGGCTGATATTCACTGGAGAAACAAAGACTGTGACTATCCACTATATTATAAATGAGAACTAAGACCTGAGATTCCACAAGACAGGAGAACCACCCATCAGGCGGTGTCCCTCTGTCCCCAATCGATGTCAAAACACCATACCTCATAAATTGCAAAAGAATGACAAAGCAGGAGTAGCTGGTAATCAGCACACCCCCACACCACTGACTATCCCCCACGAGCCAGACCTAAAAGGGAGAAGAGTCCCCATACCCGTGGTCTTCTGCACTAGCAGATGCACACTGGCACGTCATGCAAGGTCGAAAGACACATCATTTACACAACCAGCCGTCAAGTCTTCACGCTGAGTAACCTAACCCCTTCTATTTTTAATAGGACACAGAAGAAGATGTTTCATTTTCATATTTCTGCTGTCGCTAGATACACGTAAATCTGTAGAAACAGCCCATGTATCACAGAGTTTGAAATTCCTGTTTCACAAGCAATTTTTCTTTTCAACGACTCAACTTTCTTTCAGGTAGGCCTTAATCTGCTAATTTCACGCTCATAGTAGTCTCGGCTGTCAGTAATTTCATTTCCAATTTCTCTTTTATATCGTCAACACTGGTAACTGTTTTCCCATGACAGAACCTGAGAAACCGTGTTATGCATATTCGTCATCTCAGCTGATAAGGGACATTTTCTGACGAGATGACATCATTTTGTGGGAGGACATAGAGAATGTGTCCAAACTGGATTCCTTCTATACACAGGTTATCAGATGGACAATCCAAAATAGCTTTAGAAAGTCCAAACCTCCTCGCAGTGGTTATGAGATTTAAAGGCCCCTTTTATCTAAGGCTTATCTCTTACTTGTTACCTGTTTGAGACTTGTAAGTTAGGACGTTTCTCCATTGTCAGACGAATCCTATCGACTGAGTTCCATGCTTCCTATCGACTGAGTTCCATGCATTACTATAATGTATCCAATGGGAATGCAGTGTGGAGAATGTACATAACAACTGACTGTTCTGTTCTATATAATAATGATTGAACCAACCTGGGTGCTTTACTCTAAAGATGTATTGTCCCTGGATTAATACATACGAACATGGTTGGAGAGCCCTGGACTAGATACATGTAAACCTACAGTTGGTATCTCTCCAGGAACAGGGTTGGAGAGCCCTGGACTAGATAGATGTAAACCTACAGTTGGTATCTCTCCAGGAACAGGGTTGGAGAGCCTGGACTAGATAGATGTAAACCTACAGTTGTACTCTCCCAGGAACAGGGTTGGGAGCCCTGGACTAGATAGATGTAAACCTACAGTGGTATTCTCTCCAGGAACAGGGTGGAGAGCCCTGGACTAGATACATGTAACCTACAGTTGGATCTCTCCAGGAACAGGGTTGGAGAGCCCTGGACTAGATAGATGTAATCCTACAGTAGGTATCTCTCCAGGAACAGGTTGGAGCCCTGGACTGATAGATGTAAACCTACAGAGGGTCTCTCCAGGAACAGGGTTGGAGAGCCCTGGACTAGATAGATGTAAACCTACAGTAGGTATCTCTCCAAGGAACATGGTGGAGAGCCCTGGACTACATAGATGTAAACCTACAGTTGGTATGTCTCCAGGAACAGAGTTGGAGAGCCCTGGACTAGATAGATGTAAACCTACAGTAGTATCTCTCCAGGAACAGGGTTGGAGAGCCTGCTAGATAAGATGTAAACCTACAGTAGGTACCTCTCCAGGAACAGGGTTGGAGAGCCCTGTACTAGATAGATGTAAACCTACAGTAGGTATCTCTCCAGGAAATGGGTTGGAGAGCCCTGAATTAGATAGATGTAAACCTACAGTAGGTATCTCTCCAGGAACAGGGTTGGAGAGCCCTGGACTAGATAGATGTAAACCTCCAGTAGTATCTCTCCAGGAACAGGGTTGGAGAGCCCTGGACAGATAGATGTAAACTCCAGTAGGTATCTCTCCAGAACAGGGTTGGCAGCCCTGGACTAGATAGATGTAAACCTACAGGAGGGTCTCTCCAGGAACAGGGTTGGAGAGCCCTGGACTAGATAGATGTAAACCTACAGTAGGTATCTCTCCAGGAACAGGTTAGGCAAGCCCTGGACTAGATAGATGTAACCTACAGGAGGTTCTCCAGGACAGGGTGGAGGACCTGGACTAGATAGATGTAAACCTACAGCAGGTATCTCTCCAGGAACAGGTTGGAGCGCCCTGGACTAGATAGATGTAAACCTAACAGTAGGTATCTCTCCAGGAACAGGGTTGGAGAGCCTGGACTAGATAGATGTTAACCTACCGTAGGTATCTCTCCAGGAACAGGGTTGGAGAGCCCGGACTAGATAGATGAACCTACAGTAGTTATCTCTCCAGGAACAGGGTTGGAGAGCCTGGACTAGATAGATGTAAACCTACAGTAGTATCTCTCTCCAGAACAGGGTTGGAGAGCCCGTACTAGATAGATGTAACCTACAGTAGGTTATCTTCCAGGAACAGGGTTGGAGAGCCCTGGACTAGATAGATGTAAACCTACAGTAGGTATCTCTCCAGGAACAGGGTTGGAGGAGCCTGGACTAGATAGATGTAAACCTACAGTAGGTATCTCTCCAGGAACAGGGTTGGAGAGCCCTGGACTAGATAGATGTAAACCTACAGTAGGTATCTCTCCAGGAACAGGGTTGGAGAGCCCTGGACTAGATAGGATGTAACACGTAAGAGGTTTTCTCCAGGAACAGGGTTGGAGAGCCCTGGACTAGTAGATGTAAACCTACCAGTAGGTATCTCTCCAGGAACAGGGTTGGAGACCTGTAGATAGATGTAAACCTACAGTAGGTATCTCTCCAGGAACAGGGTTGGAGAGCCCTGGACTAGATAGATGAAACCTACAGTAGGTATCTCTCCAGGAACAGGGTTGGAGAGCCCGGACTAGATAGATGTAACCTACAGTAGGTATCTCTCCAGGAACAGGGTTGGAGAGCCCTGGACTAGATAGATGTAAACCACAGTAGGTATCTCTCCAGGAACAGGGTTGGAGAGCCCTGTACTAGATAGATGTAAACCTACAGTAGGTATCTCTCTCAGGAACAGGGTTGGAGAGCGCTGACATAGAATGATGTAACCTCAGTAGGTATCTCTCCAGGAACAGGGTTGGAGAGCCCTGGACTAGATAGATGTAAACCTACAGTAGGTATCTCTCCAGGAACAGGTTGGAGAGCTCTGATCTACGAGGTGTATTTATCCTTTACACATCTACAAGGTGTAGGCTGTATTTACAGAGCATTAAGCTACTGTACTGTATCCGGAAACTGATACCATAGTCAATAATGGGAAATCTGTTTTTGAAATGGAATATTATGCTATCGAGTAGAGACTGACTATTCACTGGAGAACCCTAGACTGCCTATCCACTGGAGAACCTAGACTGACTATCCGCTGTCTGGAGAACCCTAGACTGACTATCCACTGGAGACCTATAGGCTGACTATTCACTGGAGAACCCTAGACTGACTATCCACTGGAGAACCCTAGACTGACTATCCACTGGAGAACCTAGACTGACTATCCACTGTCTGGAGACCCTAGACTGACTATCCACTGGATACCTATAGACTGACTATTCATGGAGAACCCTAGCCTGACTATCCACTGTCTGGAGAAACCTAGACTGACTATCCACTGTCTGGAGAACCCTAGACTGACTATCCACTGTCTGGAGAACCCTAGACTGACTATCCACTGCAGCACCCTAGACTGACTATTCACTGGAGAACCCTAGCCTGACTATCCACTGGAGAACCCTAGACTGACTATCCACTGGAGAACCTAGACTGACTATCACTGAAAACCCTAGACTGACTTTCCACTGCCTGGAGAACCCTAGACTGACTATTCACTGGGAACCCTAGACTGACTATCCACTGGAGAACCCAAGACTGACTATCCACTGGAGCACCCTAGACTGACTATTCAATGGAGAACCCTAGACTGACTATCCACTGGAGAACCATAGACTGACTATTCACTGAGAACCCTAGACTGACTATCCACTGGAGAACCCTAGACTGACTATCCACTGGAGAACCCTAGACTGCCTATCCATTGGAGAAACCCTAGACTGACTATGCACTGGAGAACCCTAGACTGACTATCCACTGGAGAACCCTAGACTGCCTATCCACTGGAGAACCCTAGACTGCCTATCCACTGGAGAACCCTAGACTGCCATCCACTGGAGAACCCTAGACTGACATTCACTGGAGAACCCAACTGACTATCCACTGGAGAACCCAAGACTGACTACCACTGGAGAACCCTAGACTGACTATCCACATCCTGGAGAACCCAGACTGACTATCCATGCCTGGAGAACCTAGACTGACTATCCACTGGAGACCCCTAGACTGACTATCCACTGCCTGGAGAACCCTAGACTGACTATCCACTGGAGAACCCTAGACTGACTATCCACTGGAGAACCCTAGACTGACTATCCACTGCCTGGAGAACCCTAGACTGACTATCCACTGGAGAACCCTAGACTCATATCATCCACTGCCTGGAGAACCCTAGACTGACTATCCACTGGGAAACCTTAGACTGACTATCCACTGCCTGGAGAACCCTAGACTGACTATCCACTGGAGAACCCTAGACTGACTATCCACTGGAGACCTAGACTGACTATCCACTGCCTGGAGAACCCTAGACTGACTATCCACTGGAGAACCCTAGACTGACTATCCATGCCTGGAGAACCCTAGACTGACTACCACTGCCTGGAGAACCTAGACTGACTATCCACTGGAGAACCTCTAGACTGATTATCCACTGGAGAACCCTAGACTGACTATCCACTGGAGAACCCTAGACTGACTATCCACGCACGCAGCATAGTATGTCTTATTCAATACACTGTACACGTATGCTGCCTTTCCCTTGAAAAACTACATGTAGTGTTTTTTCTGTGATTATTTGTGCTTCAGATATACTGGTTCTGTTCCATCTAGTGACTTCAGATAGACTGGTCTAGACTTAGATACTGGTCTATGACTTTAGATAGACTGGTTCTAGTGACTACGATAGACTGGTTCTGTTCCATCTAGTGACTTCAGATAGACTGGTTCTGTTCCATCTAGTGACTTCAGATAGACCGGTTCTGTTCCATCTAGTGACTTCAGATAGACTGGTTCTGTTCCATCTAGTGACTTCAGATAGACTGGTTCTTTCCATCTAGTGACTTTCAGATAGACTGGTTCTGTTCATCTAGTGACTTCAGATGACTGGTTCTGTTCATCTAGTGACTCAGATAGACTGGTTCTAGTGACTCCAGATAGACTGGTTCTGTTCCATCTAGTGACTTCAGATAGACTGGTTCTGTTCCATCTAGTGACTTCAAGATAGACTGGTTCTAGTGACTCCAGATAGACTGGTTCTGTTCCATCTATGACTTCAGATAGACTGGTTCTAGTGACATCAGATAGACTGGTTTCTGTTCCATCTAGTGACTTCAGATAGACTGTTCTAGTGACTTCAGATAGACTGGTTCTGTCCATCTAGTGACTACAGATAGACTGGTTCTGTTCCATCTAGTGACTTCAGATAGACTGGTTCTGTTCCATCTAGTGACTTCAGATAGACTGGTTCTGTTCCATCAAGTGACTTCAGATACCCTGGTTCTGTCCATCTAGTGACTTCAGATAGACTGGTTCTGTTCCATCTAGTGACTCCAGATAGACTGTTCTGTCCATCTAGTGATTCAGATAGACTGGTTCTGTCCATCTAGTGACTTCAGATAGACTGGTTCTGTCCCATCTAGTGACTTCAGATAGACTGGTTTCTAGTGACTCCAGATAGCCCGGTTCTGTTCCATCTAGTGACTTCAGATAGACTGGTTCTGTCCATCTAGTGACTCCAGATAGACTGGTTCTAGTGACTTCAGATAGACTGGTTCTGTTCCATCTAGTGACTCCAGATAGACTGGTTCTAGTGACTTCAGTAGACTGGTTCTGTTCCATCTAGTGACTTCCTTCCTAGCCTTGTTGCAGTGTGCCGCTGGGTGTGTCCCAAATGGCACCCTATTCCCTATGGGCCCTGGTCAAAAGTAGTGGCACCTTTGGCATATGGCACCATTTCAGACACTGCTAAACCAGTCAGTTCAATAACCAGGCAGTTCAGTAACCAGGCAGTTCAATAACCAGGCAGTTAAATACCAGGCAGTTCAAGTAACCAGGCAGTTCAGAACAGGCAGTTCAATAACCAGGCAGTTCAATAACCAGGCAGTTCAATGACCGGGCAGTTCAATAACCAGGCAGTTCAATGACCAGGCAGCTCATAACCAGGCAGCTCAATAACCAGGCAGCTCAATAACCAGGCAGTTCAATGACCAGGCAGTTCATACCCAGATTCAATGACCAGGCAGTTCAATAACCAGGCAGTTCAATAACCAGGCAGTTCAATGACCAGGCAGGCTCATTATAATCTATCTCACCATGACAACTACCAAGAGGGGAAGGTATGTGTGGAGTCATCCTCTCACGCAGCTCTTCTCGTTCAGGTAATAGACAAAGTAAGCGATATTACCATAACAGAAAATGTTTCTATTTGAATGTGTTCTGTTGAACGATTGAAGTAATTTGAGAATTCAACGTTTTTTWWWWTTTTTWATTTTGCAACCTCTCTTTAGAGAGAGCCATGGTATTGATTGATTTCTTCCCGAAATGTGATTGGTTGGCATGTGCTTTTAATAGTTTTAGAGCCTAATTGATGATACTAAAGCATGTGCAATACAAAAACAATGACTGTAATCGAGAATATAAGTCGAACACCTTCATAATGTAACAGTTGTGTTTTCTTGAAGATAGTCTTGTAGAATGAATTTCCCTGCTTGCATTTACAAACAAACAAACAAAAACACAATTAGCTTTGCTATTATACAATTAAAACAAATACAGAAAGCATTTTATTT
This sequence comes from Salvelinus sp. IW2-2015, assembly GCF_002910315.2. NCBI lineage: Eukaryota > Metazoa > Chordata > Actinopteri > Salmoniformes > Salmonidae > Salvelinus > Salvelinus sp. IW2-2015. Next base: position 62,313 of record NW_019944645.1, read on the forward strand.
TATAAAGTAAGCTAGCCTTTTTTCATATTTTGTGACATGCTTCTTTTTAAAGTGTCATGACAATTAGCAAATATGTGCCCTTACAATGTAAACACGGTTATATTCAATCTCTAAATATAGTCTTTACATATCTATTATAGGTAACGGTAATACCCATGTATTAACGTGACTTGCCAAAGATTTTAAAATCTAAATAATCTATAAATATAAAAACAAGTGTTAGCTCGGTGTTAGCTCGGTGTTAGCTCGGTTTCTAACAGTGRGAGGTTGGAAAAAAAGTGATTCCTTAGCCTCGTTTATACCTCGGGGCTTCCGAGTGGCACAGCGGTCTAAGGCACTGCATCGCAGTGCTAGGGGCGTCACTACAGACCCGGGTTCGATCCCAGGCTGTGTCGAAAGCCGACCGTGACCGGGAGTCCCATAGGGCGGTGCACAATTGGTCCAGCGTCGTCCGGGTTAGGCTTGGCTGGCCGGGATGTCCTTGTCCTAGCGAGTCCTGTGGCAGGCCGGGCGCATGCACGCTGACACGGTCGCCAGCTGTACAGTGTTTCCTCCGACACATTGGTGCGGCTGGCTTCCGGGTTAAGTGGGCAGTGTGTCAAGAAACAGTGTGGCAGTCTAGACCCTGCAGTATCCTAGCAACTGAGTTTTATGCATCCTAGCAACTGAGTTCCATGCATCCTATCGACTGAGTTCCATGCTTCCTATCGACTGAGTTGACATGCAATCTATCGACTTGAGTTTCATGCATCTACTCGACTGAGTTTTCATGCACCTATCGGACGGAGTTTCATGCTATCTATCGACTGAGTTTCATGCTTCGCCTATCGACTTGAGTTCCATGCTCTATCGACTGATTCCAGCTTCTATCGACTGAGTCTGTCATGACTGAGTTCATGCATCCTACGACTGAGTTCATGCATCCTATCGACTGAGTTTCATGCATCCTATCGACTGAGTTCATGCTTCCTATCGACTTGAGTTCCATGCTTCCTATCGACTGAGTTTCATGCATCCTATCGACTGAGTTTCATGCATCCTATCGACTGAGTTCCATGCATCCTATCGACTGAGTTCCATGCTCCTATCGACTGGTTCATGCATCCTATCGACTGAGTTCATGCATTCTATTCGACTGAGTTCCATGCATCCTATCGACTGAGTTCCATGCATCCTATCGACTGAGTTTCCATGCATCCTATCGACTGAGTTTCCATGCATCCTATCGACTGAGTTTCATGCATCCTATCGACCTGAGTTCCATGCATCCTATCGACTGAGTTTCATGCTTCCTATCGACTGAGTTCATGCTCATGCTATCTGCTCTATCGACTGAGTTCATGCATCTCACGACTTGAGTTTTCATGGCATCCTATCGACTGAGTTCCATGCATCCTACTTCGACTGAGTTTCATGCATCCTATCGACTGAGTTTCATGCATCCTATCGACTGAGTTTCATGCATCCTATCGACTGAGTTCCATGCTTCCTATCGCTGAGTTCATGCTTCCTATCGACTGAGTTTCATGCAATGCCTATCGACTGGTTTCATGCATCTATCGACTGAGTTCCATGCTATCCTATCGACTGAGTTCCATGCATCCTATCGACTGAGTTTCCCATGCATCCTATCGACTGAGTTCATGGCATCTATTCGACTGAGTTCATGCATCCTATCGACTGAGTTTCCAATGCATCCTATCGACTGAGTTCCTGCATCCTATCGACATGAGTTTCCATGCATCCTATCGACTGAGTTCATCATCCACGCTTAGCCATGCATCCTATCGATGAGTTCATGCTTCTATCGACTGAGTCATGCATCCTATCGACTGAGTTTCATGCATCCTATCGACTGAGTTCATGCATCCTAGACTGAGTTTCATGCATCCTATCGACTGAGTTCATGCATCTATCGACTGAGTTTCATGCATCCTATCGACTGAGTTTCATGCTTCCTATCGACTGAGTTCATGCTTCCTATCGACTGGTTTCATGCATCCTATCGACTTGAGTTTCATGCTTCCTATCGACTGAGTTTCAATGCATCCTATCGACTGAGTTCCATGCTTTCCTATCGAACTGAGTTCCATGCATCCTATCGACTGAGTTTCATGCTTCTATCGACTGAGTTCCATGCATCCTATCGACTGAGTTTCATGCATCCTATACGACTGAGTTCCATGCATCCTATCGACTGAGTTTCATGCTTCCTATCGACTGAGTTTCATGCATCTATCGACTGCGTTCCATGCATCTCCCTCGACTGAGTTCCATGCTTTCCTATCGACTGAGTTTCATGCATCTATCGACTGAGTTTCATGCTTCCTATCGACTGAGTTTCTGCTTCTATGACTGAGTTTCATGCATCCTATCGACTGAGTTTCATGCATCCTATCGACTGAGTTCCATGCATCCCTATCGACTGGAGTTCCATGCATCCTTTCGACTGAGTTTTCCATGCTGTCCTATCGACTGAGTTCCATGCATCCTAATCGACTGAGTTCCATGCTTCCTAATCGACTGATTTCCATGCTTCCTAATCGACTGAGTTCGCATGCATTACTATATGTATCTCAATGGGAATGCCAGTGTGGAGAATTGGTACAAACAACTTGACTGTTCTGTCTATAATAATATATGATCAACCAACCTGGGTGCTTTACTCTAAATGATGTATTGTTCCATGCGATTAATACATACGAACATGGTTGAGACGCTGGACTAGATACATGGTTAAACCTACAGTTGGTATCCTCTCCAGGAAACAGGGTTGGAGAGCCTGGACTCGATTTAGATGTAAACCTCAGTTGGTATCTTCTCCAGGAACAGGGTTGGAGAGCCCTGGACTAGATAGATGTAAACCTACAGTAGGTAAAGGAAGGG
>NW_019944646.1:0-8781 GCF_002910315.2 Salvelinus sp. IW2-2015
ATATGTTATATTTTGTATGGTATACAGTGCCTTCAGAAAGTATTTAACCCTGGACTTTTTCCACATTTTGTTGTGTTACAGCCTGAATTTAAAATGGATTAAACTGGGCCTCTAGAAGATTTACGATGTCTTTGGGTGACACCGCATTCCAGAGCATGAGTTAATGTTTCTGTACTGGGTTACCAGGGGGAGATGGCTCCAGTATGGAGTTGGGGGGCCAGACCCTGGTCTCTACACAATGGGGACATTTGTTGAATTATAAGTATCTTTCATACACATTTTAACCTTGTGACCCATTCCATACATCTGTTGTTTGTCATGTAGACTAACGCAGGATGGACTTTGCTATAAAATGCTGTGGCTCAAACCAGCTCGATGAGTTCTCAGTGATCACCTCCAGGGGTGATTACCGACCAACTCCATTACGGCAGTAATTAAATAATAAAGTTTGATTGTTTTGAAGAAATCTAAAAGTCTCTCCTTTTCATTGCAATAATTCCACAACAATTTTGGCGACGAGGATGGGATGATAAACTTCATTTCTCTGATTGTTCCCAGTGAAATCCAGGTTAACCGGGCACGGGGAGTTGCATTAGAATCAACCAGGGGAAAGCCACTCTCCACTATTTGTAGCAGATCGGATCCCCACCTGGCTGGGAGTGTCAGCTGAATGGATACATAATTTCAAACAGAATTAGAATAAGGGTGAGACTGGTTTCTTTCAATAATTGAACTTGAATGTGCACAGAATTAATAGCACTAATTAGACATTAACTGAACATAAGTGATGAAAATAATAAATAATATAAAAAAATAACAAAATCCCCTGTTGAGGGTACGCTGGGGCTGGTTGATGTTAAACTCATCGTCTATTCACATCCCAGTAAGATATGGATCTGTTCGCACTTCCTACGCCTTCCACTAGATGTCAACAGTCAGTAGAACGTGGAATGAAGCCTCTAGTGTGATGTGGGACCGGATGGCAGCTATTTGAGTCAGTGGTCTGGCAGAATGCTAGTTCCTCGCCATGCGTTTTATTACTCTGTAGACAAAAACGAATGCTCCGGTTGGAACGTTATTGGATATATATGATATCAACATCCTGAAGATTGATTCTCTACTTAATTTGACCAGTTTACTCGACCTGGAATATAACTTTAAGTTTTCGTCTGAGTTCGCCTGGACCGGCGCCAGCGTTGGACATGTGAACTAAACGTGCTAGCAAAAGTAGCTAATTGGACACTAGTAATGGACATTATCAAACAAAACAACGATTTATTGTGGAACTAGGATTCCTGGCACTGCATTCTGATGAAAGATCATCAAAGGGAATATTTATGATGTAATTTCGTATTTCTGTTGACTCCAACATAGCGGAGAAATGTTGTGTATTTCTGAGCGCCGTCTCAGATTATTGCATGGTATGCTTTTTCCGTAAAGTAAAAAAAAAATCTGACACAGCGGTTGCATTAAGAACAAGTGTATCTTTAATTATATGTAAAACATGTATCTTTCATCAAAGTTTATGATGAGTATTTCTGTTATTTGACGTGGCTCTCTGTAATTACTCCGGATATTTTGGAGGCATTTCTGAACATGGCGCCAATGTAAACCGAGATTTGTGGATATAAATATGCACATTATCGAACAAAACATAAATGTATTGTGTAACATGATGTCCTATGAGTGTCATCTGATGAACATTATCAAAGGTTAGTGATTCATTTTATCTCTATTTCTGCTTTTGTGACTATCTTTGGCTGGGAAAAATGGCTGTGTTTTTTTGATTTGGTGGTGATCTAACATAAATATATGTTGTGTTTTCGCTGTAAAACATTTTAAAAATCGGACACGATGGGTAGATTAACAAGATGTTTATCTTTCATTTGCTGTATTGGACATATTTCAAAAAAATATTTTTGAATTTCGCGGAATGTTGTGGGTGTTCCGCTAGCGGAATTCCTGGGCTAGAAAGGTTAAACAGCTTGGAAAATTCCAGAAAATTATGTCATGGCTTAGGAGCTTCAGATATGCTAACTGACATAATTTGAGTCAATTAGAGGTGTACCGGTGGATGTATTTCAGGGCCTACCTTCAAACTCAGTGCCTCTTTACTTGACATCATGGGAAAATCTAAATAAATCAGCCAAGACCTCAGAAAAAAATGGTAGACCTCTACAAGTCTGGTTCATCCTTGGGAGCAATTTCCAAATGCTTGAAGGTACCACGTTCATCTGTACAAACAATAGTAATATGCAAGTAATATGCAAGTATAAACACCATGGGACCACGCAGCCATCATACCGCTCAGGAAGGAGACACGTTCTGTCTCCTAGAGATGAACGTACTTTGGTGCAAAAGTGCAAATCAAATCGCAGAACAACAGCAAAGGACCTTGTGAAGATGCTGGAGGAAACTGGCACAAAAGTATCTATATCCACAGTAAAACGAGTCCTATATCGACATAACCTGAAAGGCCGCTCAGCAAAGAAGAATCCACTGCTCCAAAACCACCATAAAAAAGCCAGACTACGGTTTGCAACTGCACATGGGGACAAAGATCGTACTTTTTGGAGAAATCTCATCTGGTCTGATGAAACAAAAACTGTTTGGTCATAATGACTATCGTTATGTTTGGAGGAAAAAGGGGGAGGCTTGCAAGCCCAAGAAAACCATCCCAACCGTGAAGCACGGGGTGGCAGCATCATGTTGTGGGTGTGCTTTGCTGCAGGAGGGACTGGTGCACTTCACAAAATAAAAGGCATCATGAGGAGGGAAAATTATGTGGATATATTGAAGCAACATCGCCAGGAAGTTAAAGCTTGGTCGCAAATGGCTCTTCCAAATGGACAATGACCCCAAGCATACTTCCAAAGTTGTGGCAAAATACCAAAAATATCTTTAAGGACAACAAAGTCAAGTATTTTAGAGGTGGCCACACAAAAAGCCCAGACCTCAGATTCCTATAAACAAATTTTGTGCGCAAGAACCGAAAAAAAGCGTGTGGCGAGCAAAAGAGCCTGAACAACACACCCTGACTTCATTTACACCCCTAGTCCTAGCAATGACTAGTTGCGAGGAATTCAAATTTCACGTGCAATCTTATTGTGGTGAAGCTTTGGCAAGACTACCCGATTAACGTTAGACCCAAGCTTTAAAACAATTAATATGGCAATTGACTACTAAATACTCATGAGTGATGTAAAACGTCTAGGACCCACTCGGGAATGTTGATGAAAAATAAAAGCAGAAACCTTAATCCATACTCTCTACTATTATTCTGACATTTCACATTCTTAATAATTAAAAAGAGTGTCTCTGATCCTAATGACCTAAGACAGCGAATTTTACTAGGAGTAAATGTCAGTGATTGTTAGACAAAAACTGAGAATTGCGTGTGTTTTAAAAGTACGAGTTGCTATATTTATGAATAAACCTTTTTCCATAAAAGGTAGATGCGAATTAAGATGGATCTTGACGTAACTGTATAACGTCGTACGAAGGCATAAGGGTTTCCATCAAAACTACAGTAGAGTATCATTTGGTGAGCAAATGGCTGATAGAAAATCATTCTCTAAAATATGTCGCTTGAAGAAAAAGATTCATCTGCCTTTTATTACCAAGCGTAAGATCTGATTTTAAAGTCAATGCGAATGCTCTGATTTATACTCATTGACTGCTAATCTATTCCTTTTGCCCGCTATGTGTAGTTAAAATTCTCTGCGCGAGCAACGCATGGACCGTGTAGTCAAGCTATTCTATCTGTGTAATTGTGTGTTATATAGTGTGTGGCTCAGAATGTTAAGACTACAAAACCATTGTTAATGATGGCTTTATTTTCGGACGATTTATTTGTCATCCTCAAGCCATTGGTTCGTAATATGATATAGTACTAAAAATATGGGGATTTCTGATTGTAATTCAAGTATTGGTATGTTTTGCCTGGACAGATACTGCCCGCCCAAGTGTTTGTATGAAAGATATAAATACTGAACCATTTTCAACAGTGCTTGCTTAGTTCAAATGAAAGGCTAATTTATTATATAAAATAGCGAGACGATTTCAATGGTGAATACGTGTCTGTTGCCTAAATAGATCTCCTGGTAATATGTAAAAACACTAGTCTGTTGAGAGAATGAGTCGTTTTAAATAACTGAATACTAAAATAAAGGACATCTATGCTCTCATCTAGTCTAAATAGAGCAATATTCTGTTCTTATATAATTGTATGTTTTTTCTCCTTTTGATTTCTTATGGATAAGACTGAATTATATTTATATAATACATTTTTGCGCATTATATGTTTATTTGTTAGTCAAAGTCTTTGGCACATTACCAAATAGAAGTAGTAGAAGCGAAGAAGAAGAGAATAATTCAAGCGCGTTTATTAATTAACCTTACGATAGAGTACGAGTGCAGAACGTTGTTTGCGTAAGCACCGAGTCATAAATAATTTATTCCTACTGCATATAGAACAGAGAGAGTTAGTCGGTGCTCGCTGGGGCTTTTGAATCGCGGCTGTAAGGCATTCATGGCGAATTTGCCGGTAGAGGTCATGACGAGTTAGAAGTACAGAGAAACGTTTCGTGTGATAAATTCAGATTACTGTTGGCTGGGTATTTTTATATCTTTGGTGATAAATATCAGTGAATTGAGCAGAAAGTTGAAATGTATTCCAACATTATATCTGTTCCATTATATAGACAGTGTCCAGTCATTAAAGGGATCATGTTAGTTTTGAACTATTGCGCTGATGAGAGCATAGCCCAAAATTTTTTGAAGGATATCAAGATATTGTTAAAACAACAGCTAAATTATAATGATTTACATAAATATAAAATGACACAGTTCGAAACTGATTAATTACCCAGCATAGGAATCACTGACTTCCTACGCTGAGACCATCGCGAAACTGACCCATTTGCCACAGAAAAAGTATTACATTTAACAGGTTACAGAGTTAATGTATGTAACGTCCACTTCAACTGTAAATAACACGACACGGAAATCTATACAATCTCAAAGACAAACAGCTATTCCATATGTTGCTGGACATTTGTTCTTAGTAAGACACCAGGATCATTTTGACCTGTTATGGGGAAAAAAACAAGAGACAGTCATAAGATAAATTATTTATATGTGGAGCCTGATATGCGTTGTGACTCGGACTGCGAAGAATTACACATGTTGCACGGTGAGTCCTGAGCGTTATCATTGTGTCTCTCCTTGAAATGTTTTTCTCCGGCCCTATGGTTTGGGGAGAGCAGTAGTGAGAATGAGGCCACAAAATCAGACCAAATTAAATATTAAAATAAGGCCTGCACCTTTAGTGCTATTTCACCATAAGGTTTGCAAATACCTCATTCACACACAAGCAACTACACTTTTATGAACTATGCTATTGTTGGGTGTTTTCTAAAATACTATAGAGCTTATGGTGATTATTAGTTCATAGGTGTAAGTGTTAACTGAATTTCATTTGGGTTTAGTGAGTTTTCCATCTTGTCTCGCTCGCCATGTTATCTTAAAAGGCACTATCACAGACATTGAATTTTCTGAAAGTTTTTCCTTTCAGAGTTTTATTGAACACGTGAATTATTTTCATAGGACATTACTGGAAACCTGGGATACGAATTGAATGAAATGTTTCGAATGTTTCTTATTAATTAGTCTAATATAGTAGAAACACTTCTATTGAAGAGTATGTATGACTCGGACCTCTGTCCTACTTATCCTGTGTGGTTTGATCACTCTCCACTGGAAAGCCATTTGGATAATGAATTAAGGTCATTTGTAATACTGATTTGAAGTTCATTTGTAATATTGATAATTATGATATTAGTTTATAGTTCTTAGTCATATTTGTGAGTTGGGAACCTAAATTGAAGGAGAGGCCTTTGACTGAGGAAGGGATTAGGCTGTCTTAAAGTCTATTATTCCTATGACGCAGTATGGGCGTATACTTTTGTGTCTCTTTTTATGAGTTAAAGGGTAGCTGTCATTTCTGATTTTAATCTATATTTATATATCATTGTAACTCAGTAATTGACGTTCTTAGTTTAATGTGAACACATTACTCACATGGGCGGTAACAGTCCTCTGAGGTTTTGGATCGCGCAAGTTTACACACCTGAGTTTAATATGTGAAGGAGTGTATTGTTGTGTTGTGTGTTCTGTTCTGTTTTCATACAAATCTCATTCCAGCATCTCTAGGTCTGCCTGCGATTGTTGGGATTTTCTCCGGATTGGGTAAATAGCGAGTCAAAAACTTCCAGATCCTGTGGCTCTAAGATGAAGTTGACCAGTGTATGGGGAGAGAATAACCAATTTAGCCAAACAATCTCAACTAATTCAATTTAGAATTGTTTATTCTATTTGACTCATGTTTCCCAGACATTAGGCTATATAATAATTAATTGGCGAGAAAGTATATTATTTAATCATATAGTCTAATGCTTGTCTATTGCCTGAATCAAAAATGAACTAAACTAAACTATTATTCTGATCTGTCCTCTCTTTGAGGTTATCATGAAATGTGACGTAATGTCATGTGTCGTAGATGCCAGACAGATGAATAAATCGCAAAGGGATCCGCAACCAGTAGATTATCTCTATACAAAACCACACCTAGTGTGACTGAAGAAAAGCGGGGAAAAAAGCGTCAAACGCCCCTGTCCGCACCACTATCTACCGAGAGCCCTGAATCCCGAGCCGATACCCTGTTTGCAAGCTCCAATCGGAGCTATCAACTGCTTTTCTCTCTCAAGTCTTTTCTCTCAAGGTGAGCATGACAGAGTCCACATGGAGGAATCAATGGAGGAGAGCAAAAATCTCTTTTTCCAAAACTTCTCTTATAGTTCTGGTATACTGGTGTTTCAGTTTTTTTCTTATCTAGTCTGACGTTACAAAGACATAATGTCCTCTAAAGCGTGAGGTCGCGCTCATGTGAGACATTGAAATTGGACATTATGCATGAGTCATCTCAAACTTTCGAACTTTAAATCTGAAGACGCCAGAAGAATCATGTGCCTGGGGGAGAAGGCGGGGTCAGGTTGATTGTGAGAGGTCTACAACATTACATAAATTATAGTAAATTTAGATTAAAAGGAACAAAAACGGCCTTTCATTGCTATTAGACACTGATCTGGAATTATAATCCTATGATTAGTTAAAACTAGACTAATCGTATAGGAGCTAATGAATTGATACTGTACGTTAAATATAATGAATAGTACACTTCGGCCAGTGTGTTGGATGTTGTGTTAGAAATGAAGGGCTTTTTGACTGAAGTGATGGGACTCATTTAAATCACTGAAGCCAATGTCATGCTAAATTTGGGTTAAGTATAGATTAATGGTTTTGATAATGATTCTGAAAGCTGATATGTTATTTTTAAATTGACAGGATGATTGAGAGCTTTATTCAGAGTATCGTATAAATAAACTATACCGAGGTGAGAGCAATTAATGTAGTTTATGATTATAGCATGGTATTATTATTTCCTTTTGATTGTTGTTTGTTCTTGTCACTGAAAAGATGTTAGACACTATTCATCAGCATGCGCCCTGTGAATAGGAGATGCGTGAACTCTGATCCAGAAGAGGTGAAACTAAAATTACTCCTAATCTATTGATCTAATAGTCTATCTGCCTGTATTATAATAGCTGTGGAAATCATGATGCTTGTTTGGGTCATGATTCATGAGCACCAACGGAATACATTTAACTTGAAGAACGAGGAAAAGTCAACTACCTGGATTTGCATCCACAACAAAATATCGCTATATTTAGTGTCTGGATGGAAAAATAGTTATATTGTTCCATCCACCATGCTGATCCATTGCAGTGTGATAGATAACCAAATGCTTAGATATTTTATTTAAACTCCATTGTTGCCGAAGTGACACTAGTATTATTATGACAATACAAATACTCTAAGACTTGTTTCACTGTCTGATGAAAAAATATACCGTGCAAGAACTAACGTTCAACATATCTGTGGGTGTTACAACCCAGGTCACTTAGAAATGTTTCCTTGTTAATTTTGAAATGAAAGCAAACATTTTGTCCATTTAAAATAACATCTAAATTATCCCAGAAATACCTGATGAACAACCTCCCTGTATTATCATTACAGTTAATGATTATTCCACATGCCAAAACGACCCATTGATAGCTGGGTAAATTACAGATTTTTAATTGGGCTATCTAACCAAAATAAAGATGGAGGAAATAATAATCTACATAGGTGGAACAGAGTCCCTCCGCCACAACTGCAAAGCATAATCAAACAATTGCATGAAGAAGACGTATCTTTAGCTTGAGAGAAGAAAAGAACAACAGACCCTCACAACTATCTACTTCCTTCAACTGGCTTTCCGTAGTCTCTTCATATTAAAGTATGTGACTATATGTTGAAGTATGTGTTATAATCAAGTGCAATCCCAAAGCATTATATCATTTTAACACACGAAGAACTAATCTTGTTATCCCTCACGTCAGTTAGAATAACGACTTTTGCGAAATCTATTTATTGGCACACGAAGCTGAAACACTTTTGGTCCTGATTAAAGAGAATGGCCCAATAAATAACACTGACCCTTCTTTTTCTAGACTAGTACTTGAAGTAACTGGAGCCTATCTTTTTGCGAGCATTTGTGGATGTCGATTACAGGCTCCAAAATGGCCAGAAACAAAGACTTTCTTCTTAACTCATCAGCCTATTCTTGTTCTGAGAAAATGAAGGTATATTCCATGTGAGAAATTGCCAAGAAAACCTTAA
>NW_019944646.1:8992-10350 GCF_002910315.2 Salvelinus sp. IW2-2015
AACAAAGCATTTGTGTTTAGTGAGTCTGCCAGATCAGATGCAGTAGGGATGACCAGGGATTTTCTCTTTAAGTGCGTGAATTGAAAAATGTTCCTGTCCTGCTAAGCATTTAAAATGTAACGAGTACTTTGTGTGTCAGAGAAAATATATGGAGTAGAAAATACATTATTTTCTTTGGGAATGTAGTGGAGTAAAAGTAAAAGTTGTCAAAAATATATATAGTAAAGTACAGAAACCCCCAAAACTACTTAAGTAGTACTTTAAAGTATTTTTACTTAAGTACTTTACACCACTGGAGATATATACAGTGCCAGTCAAAAGTTTGGACATTCCTACTCATTAATTTAATTAATTTTTTTACTATTTTCTATATTGTAGAATAATGAAATAACACATATGGAATCATGTAGTAACCAGAAACGTGTTCAACAAATCAAAATATATTTTAGATCCTTCAAAGTAGCCACCCTTTGCCTTGATGACAGCTTTGCACATTTTTGGCATTCTCTCAACCAGCTTCACTTGGAATGCTTTTCCAACAGTCTTGAAGGAGTTCCCACATATGCTGAGCAATTGTTGGCTACTTTTCCTTCAATCTGAGGTCCAACTCATCCCAAACCATCTCAATTGGGTTGAGGTAGGGTGATTGTGGAGGCCAGGTCATCTTATGCAGTACTCCATCACTCTCCTTCTTAGTCAAAAATCCCAGACGGCCTGGAGGTGTGTTGGGTCATTGTCCTGTTGAAAAACAAATGATAGTCCCACTAAGCACAAATCAGATGGGATGGCATATCGCTGCAAAATGCTGTGATAGCCATGCTGGTTAAGTGTGCCTTGACTTCTAAATAAATCACTAACAGTGTCACCAGCAAAGCACCATCACACCTCCTCCTCCATGCTTCACAGTGGGAACCACACATGCAGAGATCATCCGTCCACCTACTCTGCGTCTCACAAAGACATGGCGGTTGGAAACAAAAATCTCAAATTTGGACTCAGACCAAAGGACAGATTTCCACCGGTCTAATGTCCATTGCTTGTGTTTCTTGGCCCAATCAAGTCTCTTATTATTATTGGTGTCCTTTAGTAGTGGTTTCTTTGCAGCAATTCGACCATGAAGGCCTGATTCACACAGTCTCCTCTGAAAAGTTGATGTTGAGATGTGTCTGTTACTTGAACTCTGGGAAGCATTTATTTGGGCGGCAATTTCTGAGGCTGGTAAATCGAATGAACTTATCCTCTGCAGCAGAGGTAACTCTGGGTCTTCCTTTCCTGTGGCGGTCCTCATGAGAGCCAGTTTCATCATAGCGCTTGATGGTTTTTGCTACTGCACTTGAAGAAACTTGAAAAGTTCTTGA
>NW_019944646.1:10375-25445 GCF_002910315.2 Salvelinus sp. IW2-2015
CCACCGCGCCTGCTGGTGTGCGGGGGGGGGGGGGCAACCTCAATATTAAAAGGTCGTCCTAATGTTATGACCTGTATCACTTCGACAACTAATATATAATCAGTACACAGTCAACCAAAAGTTGGGACACACACGCTGACTCATCTCCATTTTTTACTATTAGATTTTTATACTAGCCTTGTTGCGCAATATAACTTAGAAACTGCGAGAGACATATAGGTTTAAACGAGGGTATATGTGGAACTGCTATGTTTACTAAACACAACTACACTCCAGAAGCACCCTATTTTGGTTAAAAATTTGCAAAAAATTGTTGGAACATCATAAAACACATTGAGCTGTGTACTTATATCAATAGGTAATGTAAACTAATAGAAAACTGTTCAAGCACAAGATTGGGCAAATACTATATGTAACTGTTTACATTAGATTCCTTATCTAGGTTTCTATGCAGAAAGTAGCCATCTGTCGTGCGATTCATATGTGAAATGATACAGCCTGATGCGACGCGACCTATTTGTGGCATTTACTACTCAACCCAGGCTTCTAGTACCGCTCGAACGGCATTATCAATTTAAAAGGTGGATTGGGCCGGTTCGTATGTAAAAGCTTTCTATTTGTGGGGAGCATTTCCTTTCTTCTCTTAAGGCAATTGACGCCTTAGATGCAGTCCTGTGTTGTGACAACGCGGAAGGGGTTGTAAACAGATAGATATCGCCCCCACTTCTGGTAAAAGTACAAGTTACATTACGTATTGGCAAGATACAGCTCACATAAGAAAGAGAAAGGAGGGGTCAAGGTCACTACTGTGGGTAAGACGGAGTGAAGTTAGTACGAACTGGTGGAAAACTTGAATAGGTGCAGTAGCAAAATAGGGCAAGTCCAGCGTTTATGAGTGAAGACTGGCTGCTCATGAGGACCGCACAGAAAGGAAGATCCAGAGTTCACACGTAACTGCTGCCAGCAGGTAACGTCACGCCGGTTCTTCGTTCGAACGATGAGACCAAAGGCGTAGCGTGCAACGTACGAACGCTTGAGGAAGAACACGCATACCTCAGGGGCGATGTTGCAAACGGGCAGAAGCAGCATCAGACGTACTGGACTGTGTGCGATCGCGCTAGCCACCGGAGACGTGGACTGCGTGGTGAGCCAGCCACTGTTACACCGGAGTTGGGTACCGGGGCTGATGACACGCTTCTGCTCACAGGTGATGCATAAGTGAAAGGAGAAGATGTGGTATGTGTCACATGAGACCGTACTCGCGATCGGGGATGCGAGCCGTGCGCACTCGCGACGGTTTCTCGGCAAAGCCTGTCGAGCCTGAGGCGAGCTATATCCAATGCGTAGCTGCAGCTGGTCACTTCGCTCACTTTGTTCGTCGATCGATACAGTGTGGCGGGGCAATCAGCTGCGAGAGGACGAACAACGCTTCCTGGTGGTCGGGAGCATTGGAATGTTTGTGGGGGAGGTACACCTCGAGGTTGCCGCGATTCACTAGCAGGAAGGATGGGAACGGTAGCATAATCAGTCACAAGCTCCTCAAGGTAAGCACGGGGAGTTGGCTCGAGGTCTATAAACCCTACTCCGCCAATCTCCCCGTGGCCCCCCCCCCAAAATTTGGGGGACTGCCTCTCGTGCTTCCGTGCTTAGCCGTGCCCCGTTCGTATCGTCGCGTTCCTTTTCGGCTGCCTCCGCCTGCTTCCATGGCACGGGTCCTTGGTCCCCTGCCATTACCCTCCTCCCAGGTCCAGGATTCGGTAACCACTTCGCATAATCTCTTTTTCTCCCAGCCGAATTTCCACCTTGCTGACTCCTCTCTGACAACATCTCGCACGTGGTACAATGCTGTGGCACCGTTGGCATTAATGGTGAAGATTGTCGCATCTGAACAGCCATCAAGTCTCGTACGGGTAATGCAATGAGACCTGCCAATCGCGAGACAGACGTTGGAGTTAGAAAGTATCCACAACCTAGAGAGGTCGACATACACGTCGGCTCGAAGACGTCCAACAATCAGCACCAACTACCTAACAAACAAGCCAGGATATCGCAAACGTGACAAGACCTACGGTGTGGTGGCTTCCTCATGGGCATGACTTCAATATGGGGACAGACCAATAGAGAAGTCCCCATCGAGGAGCAAATGCCAGGAAAATGCTACCTAAAATATGATTCCCCATCATGGGACAACGATAAACATACTGTCCTACTTGTATCCATTGGAGAGCCATATCAGGCCAAATTAGACATCATACTATATAGCCCTATGACACTACAAATAATCACTCACGTCTCATATGGGCTGATTCCCCCTGTAAAAACCATACATAACATGAGCCCTAGATCACAACTTTCTCACACGAGTACAGAGTTTAAGCTTATCTCCTGAGATCACAGCACATTGACTACCACCAACATAAATTATAAGAAGATAACACAGAGACTATATTGTTGCGGGATATGGTGCTATGTGTGCGAGCGAACAGTAATAACCGTGTTCTACTAAGTTTACGAGAGACTCAGCAACGTCCGAAGAAAGAGAAGCTAGCCCGCGCAACAAGATTATTGCAGACCAAGGTTCATACGTGAATTTGGAGAGACGATCTACAACAGAGTGCATAAACTGTAGTAAGGAGGAGATATGTGTGAATCAATGTGCCTTATTCTAATTGGTCAAATGATTAATGTGCATGGCAAAAGTATTGGCCCGACATCAACTCAATATGGGACCTACAAATAAGCGGACATAGATGACTTTGCCTGTGGGAAGAGAAATTCACGAGACAATAGGGAGCATTAAGATTCTGGTCGCGCATAATGATGTAATCTTTGGTCGCATTGTATTGAAAAATCTCAAATATGACGAAGATCGATTTGTTCCAACCGCCGTAAATCTGTGTTTGCTAGAGATCTGTGCTAGCAGTGTGAAGCGGGATGATCCTCTTGTCGATTTGTGTGTGACGGGTCCCACCATGGACTGAGGTTGTCATTTGGATGTTGGTAGGTAAGGGTATCTGTGCTGGTGCTTTGATGGTGACACCAAAGTTTAGTGGATTGGGATCTCCGTGAGGAATTCAGGCACACGATTAAGACAACAGGACAATATTGCACCTACTATATGGCATTCTGCTAGTGATGCGGCCATCCCCATCTGATTTGGTGCTTTTAGTGGGACTATCATTTGTTACTTTCAACAGGAAATTAACCGGAACCACCCATGCCAGGTCTGTGAGTATTTGACTAAAAGGAGAGTGGATTGGAGTTCCTGCATAGAGATAACCTGGCCTTCCACAATCACCTGACCTCAACCCGGATTGGAGATGGTTTGGGATGAGTTTGGGACCTCAGAGTGAAGGGAAAAGTAAGCCAACAAGTTGCTCAGCATATGTGGGAACTCCTTCAAGGCTGTTTGGAAAAGTCCATTCACGTGAACCTGGCTTGAGAGAGATGCCAAAAATGTGAAAGCTTGGTCATCAAGTCAACCCGTGTGGGCTACTGTGTAAGAATCTAAAGTCTAAAATCATAAGTGTTTGATTTCGTAGAACACGTTTTTGTGGTTACTACATGATTATGTGTTATGTTCAGTTATTCTAACAATGTTAGAAAATATGTACAAATAAAACGTAATAATGAATGAATAAGTTAAGGCGGTCCAAACTTTTGACTGGGTACTGTACATATTATCTTCCAGTGGTGTAAGTACTTAAGCTAAAAATACTTTAAATACTACTTAAGTAGTTTTGGGTATCTGCCCTTTTGAACTTTACTATTATAATGTTTTGTGACAACTCTCCGTTTACTTCACTACATTGCCTAAAGAAAAATTAATGTACTTTTACTCCATACAATTTTCCCTGACACCAAAAGCTTAGTCGTTACATTTTGAATGCTTAGCAGGACAGGAAAAATGTTCATTGCAGCGCACTTAAAGAGAAATCTCTGGTGCACCCTACTGGAATCTGATTTGGCCGGACTCACTAAACACAAATGGTGTTTGTGAAGAAATTTATCGTGTTGGGTGGGTGGCCCCTGGCTATCCATAAACTAGAAAACACAAGAAAATAATGCTGTCTGTTGCTTAATATATGAATTTGAAATTATTTATACTTTACTTTTGATACTTAAGTATATAGTATATCCAGGTTTGTCCACCAAACAATTTTGAGCTTCTAATTAAAAAAAGTTCCCTTTGCAGAAACAACGTCTTCGAACTGTTTCGCTCTCGGGTGCCCGCTTGTATACAGGACCCGCCCAGTCCCCAGGCTGCCGTCCTGGACACCATACTGTTGAATTAATTGCCCTCCAAGTTATCGTCCAGGAACGTTTCCCTGCCATCAGCGTTAGGTGACCTACACGGGAACAGTTGGGGGTTAGGGTCATAGTGGACTAGACGTGTCTGGTGCTAGTACGTGGAAAGGTTGCAAGTTCAAATCCTCGGCTGACAAGGTACAAATTGCTCGTTCTGCCCATGAGACAGGCAGTTACCCCCCTGTCCTACGCCGGAATCGACAATAAGAATTGTGTTCTTAACTGACTGTGCCTTTTAAATGCTTAAGCACTCGGCCATCCCTACAATCTAAACTAATGCCCTCAGTCTCACCCAAATTTATATGGAACCTCATTCCGTCAGTAGAGGATGCCTGGTTATTCTTATATACATTGCTTACTCCATCCTTAAATAAGCATGCCCCTTCAACAAAATGTTGAACAAGGAACAGCGCGTGCCGGCCCTTCGACAGCACAAAAACATTCTGTGGTGTACCTGCATTAGCATCGACTACCCCGCGATATGAAACTTTTCGGGTAGTTAGGAACCCAGTTTAGGAACAGAAAGGCTAGCTTTGTTCAAACAAAACCTTTGTATCCTGTATGTACAGTTTAACTGTTACGTCCGTCCCTCGCCCATACCCGGTGGCGCGAAACCAGGGACCCTCCTGCACACATCAATCGAACGGTCGCCCACGAATGCAGCGTTACCCATCGCTCCACAAGGCCGCGGCCTTGCAGAGCAAGGGGGAACCATACTTCAAGTCTCAGAGCCAGTGACGTCACCGGACTGAAAGGGCGCCTAGCGCGCACCCCGTACCTAGCTAGCATTTCACATCGGTTACATGTAGCACAAACTCCCAAAGGTTCTGGTGACATCTGTAAAAGTCATGGAGAATAAGCGCAACGTCCTTCCAGCTGCCCACTGCTACTGAGGCTCAGGAAACACTGTCACCACCGAATACATCTAGATAATGAGAATTTGTAATAAGCATTTTTTCTACGGGCTGGCCATTGCTTTCTCACTGGCTAGCCTCTTACCCCGGTCAACAGCTCGTGCAATATCCCCCCAAAGCAAGCTTGCCCAACACTCCTCTCATTTCTCCTTCACCCAATGCATATAGCTGATGTTCTGAAAGAGATGCAGAAATGCAGGGGGGTGGACCCCTATCAAATTCAGCTGGGCTTAGACAACCTGGACCCTCTCTTTCTAAAATTTCATCCTCGGCAATTGTTGCACACCCCTACATGTTACTAGCCTGTTCAACATTCTTTCGTATCGTTCTGAGATCTCCCCATAAGATTGGAAAGGAGCTGCGGTCATCCCCCTCTTTAAAGGGGGGGACACTCTAGACCCAAACTGTTACAGACCTATTTCTATCCTACCACTGCCTTTCTAGGTCTTTCGAGAAGCCAAGTTAACAAACAGATCACTAGACCATTTGAAGCTCCACCGTACCTTCTTCCGCTTTGCGCAATCTCGGTATCCGAGCTGGTCTCATGGGTGCACCTCACCACGCGTTACAGATCCTAAACGATATCATAACCGCATCGAGCAAAACAATACTTGTGGCAGCCGTAATTCATCCGATCCTGGCCGAGGCTTTCTTATCGGCAGATCTCAACCAGCCTTTGGGTTCAGAAAATGACAGCCTCTGAATGGTTGTCACCACATTCCAGACAGGAGTGTCAGTGTGTCAATTCGAAGGGCCTGTTCTGTTCGGACCTCTGGCAAGTCTCTATGGGGGTACAGAGGGTTCAATTCCTCGGGCCGAAGGCTTCTTGGGCCTTCTGTATCATAAGGATGTTCGCTCTTGCGGGTGGTGATTGCTTCTGTATCCACTCTATCGAGGAGAACAACATACCATGTCTGCTAAATACTTCCTCGGCCCTTCTTTGGAACTGTGGTGTTAATCATCCTTATCACTCCAGATGAAGCTTCAATCCATACATACTCTCTTTCCATGGCCTCCAACTGGTCTCTTAACATAGCAAGTAAAACTAATGCATCGCACCTTCCCAACCCCGATCGCTGCCACCAACACCTGGGCCAGCCGCGGTACGGGCGGGTGAGCCACACCTACTGATGGGACCTTAGAATAATGTGAACAAACTACAAATATCGCGTAGGTGTCCTCGATACCTAGACCTGCGCAAAACTCTTCAGACCTCAACATCTGGCCATTAGACGCACCGAGTGTAATAAACATCAAAACAATCATAATATCTGCAAAATCGCTTCCTATTTTCGCAACAAGCATCCTTGCACTCATGGGTTGTTGGCATAACATCACCTCCTTCAGTAAAACCTGACGATCTCTTATCGTATCTTGTACTTCCTGGCGATGTCATTGTACAAAAATACCCTCCAACATTCTACCAGGCAAATGGATGCAGCCTAGTCCCTAATGTATGCATCCGAGGTTGCCAGCGTCTATGCGTCTTCTGGCCCCTGTTGGCTGGCCCTCTGGCTCATACCGCGCCAGAGAACCACTGGCTCAGGTCATCTATACGTCCTTGCTAGGTAAAGCCCCCTGCCGTATCTCAGCTCACTGGTCCACCATAGCAAGCACGCACCCGTAGCACACGCCTCCAGCCAGGTATTATTTTGCACTGGTCCACCCCAAAGCATTATTCCTTCGGGTTTTGGTGCCGCCTTTCCTTCCAGTTCTGCTGCACATGGGACTGGCAACGTATTGCCAAAAACACACCTTCACTGAACCTTTTAAAAGCCATCAGCTATCAGGGCAGCTTACAGATCATTGCACCTGTACTAGCCATCTTGTAAATAGCCCATACCAACTACCCTCATCCCATAGTCCCATGTTATTTATATTTATATATATCTTTTGCTCCTTTGCACCCAGTATCTGCTTACTTAGGCACATAATCTTTCCCTAAGACACACATCTACTACACTTCAGTGTTTATCAGTTGCTTACAATTCGTGTAATTATTTCACACGCCACTCACGGCTTATCTTGACTCTCGGTCGCCGCATGACTGCCTTTCCCTATTATATTCTTTACTTCTTAATCCGCCATCACACTGTGGATACGACTTTTCATCTATTGTTGTTATTGACGGGTACGACATTTGGTTTAATCCATGCTGTAAGCCTGTGTTGTAGTTTTGTGTCGCACTGGCTTTGCTTTGATCTTGGCCAGGTCGCAGTTGTAAAGTGAAAACTTGTTCTCAAGCTGGAGGCCTACCTGGTTAAATGTTTAAAGGTAACTAAAAAATGAACTAATCAATAGGTTCCTTGTGTTCGCCTCTTGCCAATTGGCTCTTGTTTTCCGGTTCTGCTTACTCTGTCCGCCTCGTTTTGGCGGAACCCGGGCTCTTCACCTGTTGCCCCCAGTACAGGTTTAAGCGCCACGCTCGCTTTTCTGGCAGTGAGGCTTCGCCTAGGGTATGTGTTGTGAAACTACACAAATAGGGAATCGGACAATAAGTGATTATGCAGGTTTCAAACAAGAAGTTCTCTTGTTTGAAAAGTGAAAAAAATTGGGCCAGAAGGGTTGACAATTTGTGGACAACTATGCATCACACCCAACCTTTAGCCACCCCCTAGATATGTTAAACAAAGGTTCTGGCGATGTGAAGCCACACATAAGATGCGAGGCGTTCAGTCTACACTGATACACAAGAACACAGACCCGTGACGAGTTTTAGGCCTATTGCTGTGTCACTTAGTAACGGGACTGTGATGTGAAAATTACTCCGGCGGAGGTAGCCTATGTGTGTATGACGTAATATTGCTCAAACTGTACCAGCTTACTAAGGATTGGATCAATGAAATGGGGTTCATTATCTTTCCAACGGGTCCCCTCAAATGTAATCAGACGGCCAAAACATGCAACGAAGGATGTTTTTCCTTGGGAATAGTGGGTTTTTTTTTTTGTCAAAGATGTAACACATGTTAATCGTGAAATATTAATGTTTTTGTTTTTTTAACATCTTTTGTTGATTTGTAAAACTAAGGCAGGTCAGTGCGTTATGAAAATTCTTTGATTTGAAAATTTCCTGAAACCTTCTACCCTATGGCCGGGGAACAGGTGGGTCAACTGCCTTATTCAATGGGAAGAAAATTGAGGTTTCTGACTTGTCTGCTCAGGAGTTTTGATCTCAAGCACCTTTCGGTTTCTGGGGCCCGACTCAAACACTCCACTAGGTCGCACCAATCCAACATAGGGACGAATAATGTGGCTCATTCAGGTTCCGCCATAAGAGCTACGAAGCTGTAATCGTTCTCTGGGGTGTGACTGGAGTAGACTAATCGAATGTATTGATCCACAACCATAGGTAAGGCTGTACATGACATAAGTATGCCCAAATGAATGTCTAAAAGTCTAATAAATCAGTGTGATTTCAAGAATTTTTTGTAAAGTTTACAAATTATTGTCTTTTGTTGATTGATATAACACACAGTAGCAAAAGAAGTGACCTATCGTTTAGCAATGCATTATCAATATGGCAAATTCTACAATTGTTTATTCATTTGCATCACTGGTAATGAATAACTTTCATTTTGAAGGCTAACTGCATAGGTCATTATGTGGTAATCTTAGTGGCTGAGCTACAATAGAGTGGTGACACCATTAATCAAGATAATGAGAACTGTTTTAAATTAACACGGTATTTTTAGATGATACACGTAGCTATTAGTTGTTAGGCTAACTATAAGCTATCTGAAAACGATGATGTGTGCATTGGCTGTGTTTCTTGGGGCAAAAATGAACATTTGGGGTTTACAACTATCAAGTGATTAGGTTGGATAGAGGATTACGTGTCATAACAACGGCGCTTAGTATGGGTTTGATTACGACAGAGCTTTGGGGAGGGCAGGAGTGTCGTAATGAGCATGACGAGAGCACACGTTAGAATTGGCCATGTCAGAGTGATCGATGAAATGTTGTGAACTCATGAATGGGGTGATAGGTAAAGGTAATGTGTAATGACTATAGTAAAAAATTCATGATCGTTAAATTATTTGATAGTAGAGTGCCGTTGATGGAACATCTTCATATCGGTCCTGAATTGGATACAAGCTTATTTGAGCACGTCAAAGTGTGTTGCAGTCTTTTAAGGTTTAGTTTCTTTTTTGACATGTAAATTTGACCAAAGGCGTTCCATACTAAGGGGGTTATATATGGTTTGTCTATGAAGTGATTTTTGGAAGACGATGATAGGTAAAAATCTAGAATGATTGAAATGTCGGATGAATTCGTGTGGTGAGGGGAAAGTGAAGAGTGGGTAGGGCGAGATATAACGACACAAGCTCGAGGCAGTGAGGTCGATGATCATGGGGAGAAACATTGTCGGCGCCGCGTGTGAACGTATTGAAGGGGGCGATAGAAATGTGCGACTGATTTAGTAATCGGGTAATTGAGGTGTGTTATGGAGGTGTGTGACATGAGTCTCTCCCAAGCGCTCAAAGTGGAGGGGAGGAGTAGTAGTCTGTATATTTGAGAGTAGGTGATGTGAGGTGAAGGTCTCAGTTTGGCAGATTAGTTGGAACAATTGAGCGATCAATTTGGGCAACGGATGCGATTTCTGTACAGATTTACATCATAGGGATTCAGCTGAGAGAGCAGGAACGGAAGGGCATTGTGTCCGGTCAGCGTGGATAAGCTGATATAGATATTTATCCGGCCCTTTGTAATGGTTCCTTTGTCTAATCCAACGAAGGGAAGGCGCATGGATTGCACAAAAGACAGCGTGATACTTGAAGAATGATTTAAGACCGACAGAACGACGAAGAAGAAAAACGAACTAACTTGAATTAACTAAGCGAAAATAAAAAGAATGTAGACAGACCTGGAGAAGAAATTACGATTAAGAAGAACGCAGAACAGGGAAATTACTAATAAAAAGAGCATACAAAATGAAAAGAAACAAAAAACGGGAAACCAGGTGCCCGTATGGTGCACGACATCGACACACACATCAAGAGACACACCCAAAACAATGTGACCACCTACTAATATGATTCTCACTCAGAGGCGAGAAAACACCTGCCCCAATTGAGAACTCATAATATGGTCAAAATCATAGAAACCAAACATCAGTGCTGCCTTGCATCCGAAACTACTCTGACAGCTCAACATACAAACAGAAAAAGGTCAGGAAAGGTGACACATGCGGTGGTGATCATTTGTAAATAAGCTATTTGGTCTAGTTGCTAAGTGGTTTGCATGAAGGAGAAAGGAGATAACAGTTGTGAGAGAAGTAATATTATGTGATAAAAGTGATGAAATAGTGCATGTTGAAATTGTGGTGGAACAGGAAGCCAGCCTCTTGATTGCCCCGCTCACAAGGGTTAAAGAGGGAGCGACCAAAGTACGGTTTGCAACAGAAGATTCATATCGAGCAGTGTGAACGACAGGTGAGGAGTTTGAATGGGTATGTCACAACCAAGAAGAGTATGTGGTGGTAGGCACAACTGCAGATGCAGAGCGTTGCTTACACAAGCGAGGATTGCGTACTTTTAAAGAATTAAGAGGGGACGATTGTGGCATTTAATTGGCTAGGTAATGAATGGCACTGGTGGAGATACGAAGATAGAAACTAAGAGATATGGGCGAAAGATTTACACAAGGGAGTTAATGCGACTATTGGGCACAAGGCTTCTCTTCTCAGGTAATAGGTGCCTGAAAAGGATTATGGAACAGTAAAGAGAGGTTAGAAGTGGGAGTTTTGTTGTCTTTGGCAATGTTATTTTTAGAGTGGTAGTAGGTTATCACATATATATGAATGCTCTCTTTGCCCTCAGAACAGACTCAATCCGTCAGGGCATGGACTCTACAAGGTGTCGAAAGCGTTCCACAGGGATGCTGGCCCATGTTGACTCTTAATGGACCCATAGTTGTATCAAGTTGGCTGGATGTCCTTTGGGTGGTGGACCATTCTTGATACACACAGGAAACTGTTGAGTGTGAAAAACCCAGCAGCATTGCAGTTCTTGACACACTCAAACCGGTGCGCCTGGCACCTACTACATAACCCGTTCAAAGGCGCTTATTTTGTCTTGTCCATTCACCCTCTGAATGGCACGTGTACACAATCCATGTCTCATTTGCCTCAAATCCTTCTTTAACCTCTCCTCCCCTTCATCTACACTGATTGAAGTGGATTCAACAAGTGACATCAATAAGGGATCATATCTTTCACCTGGATTCACCTGGTCCGTCTATGTCTGTAGCAGGTGTCCTTAATGTTTTGTCCACTCAGTGTATATACAAACACCTAAATGACATAGCTAACTCCCTCTCTCGTCTTTCCTTCTCTCACTTTCCTCTCCCTCTCTCCCTCCCTATTCACCCGCTCCATCTCTCCGTCTCCCAGAGATAATCCCAGTGTATGGCATGTCCAGCTACATTGGTAGAGAGGAGAGCTATAGCAAGCCCCAGCCTAAGAAGATAAAGGAGCAGAGACAGCTGGAGCGACAGAACAGACTCAACTCTCCTCCCTCCTCCCTGTACAAGCCTCTGGGCTCCAGCCACAATGGATACAGGTCAGAGAATAGTCATGGTGTTAGAGACTAGTTCAACTAGTTAGAGACTACAGATGTACTATCTTAATTTGAGCACTCCGTTGTCGCAGAGAACTTTCCTGCGCCAGCAAGAAATGCTAACTTGTCGCGTGTTCATGGTTTAATAAGGCTTCTAAAGTTTGTCATTTTCACTTTAAAATGTCAGACTTTATTTGCCCTAACGAAAAATGTGTCAACCGCTACAAAAATGTCCATTAATTATAATCCACATAATAATTCACATTTCCTGTTGCTACAGGATTATTTTCCTGCTGTGAGAAACTGTAGTTACAGTAATATGTAAACACTAGATACAATACTAGTTAGAGACTAGTTACAATACTAGTTAGAGACGAGTTACAATACTAGTTAGAGACTAGTTACAATACTAGTTAGAGACTAGTTACAATACTAGTTAGAGACGAGTTACAATACTAGTTAGAGACTAGTTACAATACTAGTTAGAGCGTAGAGACTAGTTTCTTTCTCTACAAGTGTGAAAAGACTAGCCTTATAATTAGAGACAAGTTACAGACTAGTTATAGACTAGTTAGTAGTTTAGACTAGTTACTGGTTTTACTAGTGATCAACTTGATCTACAAGTCTGAGATCTATAGCCATAATGCAGACGAGAGAACCACTATAGAACAGTCAGACTTCTCACCAGAAACATTATTTCCTATGGTAGAGTTACAGACTTTCCAAACCAGACATTGTTTTCCTATGGAAAGTTTATGTACTTTTCAACCAGACATTATTTTCTAGGAAGTTACAGAAAACTTTCACCAGACATTGTTTGACCGTATGGAAAGTTAGACTTTCAACCAGACCATTATTTTTCCTATGGAAGAGTTACAGAGCATGTTCACTGCCAGACATCTGATTTTCCAATGGAAAGTTAACAGACTTTTCACCAGGACATTGGTTCCTATGGGGAAGAGTATTACAGAACTTTCCCAAAGACAAGCCAGACATTATATTTCCAAGTGGAAGTTTTACAGACTATTACCAGGAAACAGTGTTTTTCCCTATGGAAGTTACAGAACTTTCCAACCAGACAACGTTATTTTTCCAAATGGAAATTAGCACGACTTTACAACCCATTGTTGTGTCCCTATGGAAGTTTACAGAACTTTCCAACTCTCCAGACAATTTTGGTTAATTTCGCTATGGAAGTTACAAACACGACTTTTCTCACGGGAGAAAACATTGTTTTGATCCTATGGGAAAGTTTTAAAACAGAACTTTTCGCACCAAGAGACCATTGTTTGTTCCTATGGAAGTTGACGACTTTCACCAGAACAGTTGGTGTGTTTCGCTATGGAAGGCACTGGGAGGTTGGTCCTAAAACACCATGGCAAACTATTGATAAGACCCTTGCCCTAGTGTTGTTAGAGCAGTTTGTATGGGTCTAGTTGTCATGTCGTAAAGATTATGAGATTGATTTTCGCATACAGTATTTTTTGTCACGAATAAAAGCTTTGTATGGTTTTATTTTGGATTTGGGTATTACAGCGAGGGAGAGCCAACATCCCTTTAGCTAGGGTCCGTTGGGGTCCCAATGGGTGGGGAAAGCTAAACGAGTCCCGCATCCGGGAAGGGAAGAAGCCGGAACGACGAGCACAAACGGGTTGCCGGGAGTAGCAGCCAAGAGCAACCGACCAGAACCACACACACAATACTAAGCAAGGTTAATACACACGCCACATCAACATCAAACGAGGGCGAGAGCAGCACGCGTCGCACGCACCACGCACAAACGACGCCACGGCTTACGCACAAAGAGCAACACCACACAACACCCACACCACAAAAACACACACACCACAGTCACACACAAAAGATAAGATGAATTACTACTTTTCCCGATGTCTGCCGAGTTTCCTTCCCTCTTTATTCTCTTCTCAAATGAAAGAGAAGCGAAAAATATGAAATGGTACTTACATTTTTTTTTGTGTTGTTTATTTTTTCTTTTTTTTTTATTTTTATTTTTTTTTTTTTTTTTTTATTATTTTTTCTCGTTTTGTTTTTTTGTTTTTTTTTTTTTTTTTTTGCTTCTTTTTTTTTTTTTTTTATGTTTTTTTTGTTTTTGTTTTTTTTTTTTTTTTTTTTTTTTTGTTTTTTTTTTTTTTTTTTTTTTTTTTATTTTTTTTTTTTTTTTATTTTTTTTTTTTTTTTAGTTTTTTTTTTTTTTTTGATTTTTTTTATCATTTTTTTTTTTTTCGTCTCTTTTTTTTTTATTTTTTTTTTTTTTTTGTTTCTTTTTTTTTTGGTTTTTTTATTGAGGGTGGGAGAGGGAGAGGGTGAAAGGGAAGGAGAGGGGGGGAGAGTTAAAGGGTGTTGGTCCTAGGTAAACACGCACATAGCTTGAGTCTTTTCGCGAGACCGGTATCGGTTTCCCTCTCCCTCTCAATACTGGGCCTTGTCTGGGAGGGGGGGCCAGGATAGGAAGAGAGGAAGATAGGTGAGGAGGAGAGGAGAATGGGTAGGTTGGAAAGGGGTGGAGAGAGGAAGAAGGGTGGGAGGTACAGTAACATATCTGTTGAGTTCGTCGCTTTCTCGCCATAGGAAGAGGAACCCTTTGAGCTTCTCCTCAAACACTTACACGATCTCTATAATCCGCTGGCCTGTGTGGCAGAGGTGGTGACAGACAGGCCTGCTGAGAAGACAGAACCAGAGGTTAATCCAAAAGAAACGAGTTTTCACCAGACCTCTCAGACCCCATTTCAGCTTTGGGACCAGCCCGGCTGTACAGTCTGGGGGCGGGGAATGTTCCATTGAGGCAGGTGTAAGGGGTGTTTTTGTGTGGTCTGTCCTGGGTGGTGGACATCATGGAAAGGAAAGAGGGAGAGCCTGAATGAGCTTTTGACGCAACTCAGTTATCTTCACACACACACACAACACACACACACACACACACAACACACACACCACACACACACACATCACACCACACACACACACACACACACACACACACGTACAGTAACATGTCAGTGTATGTTCTAGGAGTATCTGTGTCTTTCTGAGTTTTGCTAGCAGGGTCCTTCAGTCCTGGACTGGGAGATCAGGCTGATTCTCGGCTACAACACACACACCACACCCCGTGACTGGGCCTTCCTCTAAAAAACAATCAGAGATGCGAGAGTGAAAGGAGAGAGAGGGAGAAAAAAGAGAAGAGTATGATAGAGGGACGGGGAAATTAAAAGTCGGACAAGGCAAAAAGAATCTGATTGAAATGAGTAGGCGTCGATATGAAAAGCCTCGGGT
>NW_019944646.1:25470-63894 GCF_002910315.2 Salvelinus sp. IW2-2015
AAAACAATCAGAGCATGAGAGTGACAAGAGAGAGAGAGGGAGAAAGAACAAAGAGAAGAGTATGATAGAGGGACAGGGGAATTAAAAGTCGAAAAGATCATATGAGAGCGATTGAAAAGCTCGGTGGTAGACTGAGTGGAAAGAGATAGGTAGAGGAGAGTGAGGGGATGAGAGACAAAGGGAGAGAAAGAGAGATGTAGAAAGGACTGAGAGAGAGAACATTCCATCTGTCTAATCTACTGCTTGCCTCTTGCTTTCAACCATGAGTATCACACCACACGCACGCACACACGCACACGCAGCGCACACAACAACACCACACACACACAGCCACGCACCACACAACACACACACCACACACACACACACAACACACACACATCACACACACACTGTCTGGAACACTAGACAGGGTTCACACTCACACACAAACACACACCACGCTGCAGACTTTGCTCTGTGCCCTCCTGGATGTGTGTGTTTGTGTGTCTATTGGCTAATGTACTATAGTCCAGTAATGTGCTTGGCTACCAGTCAGTCAAGACAGTCAGTAAAGCCCACCGCTCTTCCTTAGAACTGAGCCGCTCTAAACACAATCAGATGTGCCTCTTTCTCCATGATGGATCTACGTCAGCGGTGCAGTTCTATCTGTAGAGAGCAGTGATTTCAGGAAACTGATGTCCATGGTGGATCAATGCCAGCGTTGCAGTTTCTCAGATAGAGCTTAGATTTCAACTGAAACAGACTGTGCCTTTGTCCGCATGTTGGTTCTACGTCATCCAACTGCAGCACCTTCTGTAATTCTAGTGGTGCTTTCAAGATGACGTCAGTAGTCTTCAGGTCAGAAAGTTGGAAGCCCTAGAAAGATGTTCCAAGTTCCGACTTGGTATTCCAACGTTGGTGACCATTTACCCAGAGTTCACAGCTGTGGTTGAATGTACTGAATTCCGAAGTCAGAGATTCTGAGTTCCGAGTTGTTTTGAACGCGGCATCATTTCTCTGTAGAGAGCAGTGATTTTAGGTAAATGACGTGGCCAGGTCCATGTTGGTTAATACTGTAGAATGTGTACTTTGAGATGAGAGGAGGAAAGGGGGAGGAAAGGAGAGAGAAGGAGTAAAGGCAGTGGAAAAGAGAAATAGACGTCCCTGACACGTTTAAACAAAAGACTTTGATGTAAGATGATGTCATCCCCGAAGAGAGGAGAAAGAACGAGAGGAGGGAAGGAGAGAGGAGAGAGGAGAGGAGGGAACGAGAGAGAGGAGAAGATGAGAGAGAGTAGCAGAGACAGAGTGAGACGTGAGAGACGAGAGAGAGAGAGAGAGAGAGAGAGAGAGAGAGAGAGAGAGAGAGAGAGAGAGAGGAGAGAGAGAGAGAGAGAGAGAGAGAGAGAGAGAGAGAGGTAAGTGGTAAGAGGTAAGTGCTCGTTTAGTTCATTAACACATACGACCCTGGACCTTAGCAATGACTCAGGCCTTTTAAAATAAACCACGTTGTCATAGTGACTCTCCGTAAGTGTTACGCTCTCCCACCCTCCATGGTTTTGCCTGTGTTCCTATGGTAATAGGTCTGCCCCACCCACAATAAGGCCTGCTTGCCTGCCTGTCTGTATCAGCTGGTCCTCTGTGTCAGCTGGTTCAAGGACGTACAAGTCCAGTCTGACTCAGTCTTATTTCTTAAAGTGTCTCTTACACACATCTACATAATGTTGGCTAGTGCAGAGCCAGAGCTGCATATCATCAGGCTATCATTACCATCTGATTTACAGTTGAAGTCGGAAGTTTACATACACCTTAGCCAAATACATTTAAACTCAGTTTTTTCACATTCCTTGACATTTAATCCTAGTAAAAATTCCCTGTCTTAGGTCAGTTGGATCACCACTTTATTTTAAGAATGTGAAATGTCAGAATAATAGCAGAGAGAATGATTTATTTCAGCTTTTATTTCTTTCATCACATTCCCAGTGGGTCAGAAGTTACTATACGCTCAATTTAGATTTGGTAGCATTGCCTATAAATTGTTTAACTTGGTCAAACGTTTCAGGTAGCCTTCCCCAAGCTTCCCACAATAAGTTGGTGTGAATTTTGGCAAACTCCTCCGACAGAGCTGGTGTAACTGAGTCAGGTTTGTAGGACTCCTTGCTCGCACACGCTTTTTCAGTTCTGCCCACAGATTTTCTATGGGATTGAGGTCAGGGCTTTGTGATGGCGACTCCATACCTTGACTTTGTTGTCCTTAAGCCATTTTCCACAACTTTGGAAGTTGCTTGGGGTCATTGTCCATTTGGAAGACCCATTTGCGACCAAGCTGTAAATTGCTGACGATGTCTTGACATGTTGCTTTCAATATATCCACATCATTTTCCTCCTCATGATGCCATCTATTTTGTGAAGTGTACCAGTCCCTCCTGCAGCAAAGCACCCCCACAACATTGATGCTGCAACCCCTGTGCTTCACGGTTGGATGGTGTTCTTCGGCTTGCAAGCCTCCCCTTTTTCCTCCAACATAATGATGGTCATCTATGGCCAAACAGTTCATTTTTGTTTCATCAAACCAGAGGACATTTCTCCAAAAAGTACAATCTTTTGTCCCCATGTGCATTTGCAAACTGTAGTCTGGCTTTTTTATGGCAGTTTTGGAGCAGTGGCTTCTTCCTTGCTGAGTGGCCTTTCAGGTTATGTCGATATAGGACTCGTTTTTACTGTGGATATAGATACTTTTGTACCTGTTTCCTCCAGCACTCTTCACAAGGTCCTTTTGCTGTTGTTCTGGGATTGATTTTGCACTTTTCGCACCAAAGTACGTTCATCTGTAGGAGACAGAACACATCTCCTTCCTGAGCGGGATGACAAATATATTTTCTGAGGTCTTGGGCTGATTTCTTTTGTTTCCCATGATGTCAAGCAAAGAGGCACTGAGTTGGAAGGTAGGCCTTTGAATAACATCCATAGGACACCTCCAATTGACTCAAATTATGTCAATTAGACTATCAGAAGCTTCTAAAGCCATTACATAATTTTCTTGTGATACAGTGAAGTATAAGTGAAATAATCTGTCTGTAAACAATTGTTGGAAAATTACTTGTGTCATGCACAAAGTAGATGTCCTAACCGACTTGCCAAAACTATAGTTTGTTAACAAGAAATTTGTGGAGTGGTTAAAAACTAGTTTTAATGACTCCAATCTAGAAGGTATATATATTTACGACTTCAACTGTAGATGAATTAATGATCTTCAGAACAGTGATATTAACACATTTCCTTGTTCACCTGGGTTGAAACTGTACTGCTACCATCTCAGAGTTCCCAACGCTTCAGCCAACAACACACACACACACACACACACACACACACACACCACCACACACACACCACACACACACACACACACACAACACACACACACACACACACACCACACACACCACACACACGACCACACACAACACACACACACACACACACACACACACTGTTGCCTTCCAGGAAGAGCGGCAGAATTCCTGTGTCTCTTGGCACCTCAGACGTACATCTCTCCTCTATGGAAGTATGGCTTGGACACACACCACACACACACCACACACACACACACACACACACACACACACACACACACACACACACACACACACACACAACACACACACACACAACACACACACACACACACACACACACACACACACACTAATCCTCTCTGTAAACCATGGTCTGTCCATGAGAACTAAACTGTCAAACTAAACTACAAACCTTCTCAGACAGGTCTCAACAAGTGTGTGTGTGGTGTGTGTGTGTGTGTGTGTGTGTGTGTGTGTGTGTTGTGTGTGTGTGTGTGTGTGTGTGTGTGTGTGTGTGTGTGTGTGTGTGTGTGTGTGTGTGTGTGTGTGTGTGTGTGTGTGTGGTGTGGGTTTGGGTGCTAACAATTAGGGTTAGGGTTATGGGTTAGGGAAAATAGGATTTTGAATGGAAATACATTTGAGGTCCCCACAAGGATAGAAAAACGAGTGTGTGTTAAGGAGGCCAGCTGTTTAGCAGATGGAATGCTCACTATGCATAGATGAAAACGCTGTTGAACTCACCCTGCAGGCTTCTTTTTCTATCGCTCTGTTTCTTTCTCTCTCATTCTCCTTTTGCTCTCTTTATCTTATATCTCTCTCACCYTCTATCTCTACAGTGCTGTGAAATGGTATTTGCCCCCTTCATAAAGAAAATCTACTTTTGCATATTCTTGATACTGAATAATATCAGATCTTCAACCAAAACCTAGTAGGGAACCTGAGTGAACAAATACATACTTATTTCATTTATTTCATAAACAGATTTATGCAAAAAGTTATGCTTGACCATTGGTGTAAGGTTCTTACTGTGGAATGCAGTGTTTGGTTTTCACCAGGCATAATGGGACCCATGTCATCCAAAAGGTTCTACAGGAGAATGTCAGGTCACCCGTCTGTGAGCGGAATCTGAAGCGCAGCTGGGTCATGCAGCAAGCCAATGATCCAAAACACACAATCAAGTCTACATGAAAATGGTTAAAAAGCTAAACATTTGAAGTTTTGGAAAGGACCAGTCAAAGTCCAGACCTAATCCCAAATGAGATGTGGCAGGATTTGAAACAAGCAGTTTAAGCAGTTCTGCATGTAAGAGTGGGACAAAATTCCTCCACAGCGACGTGAAAGACTGATCAACAACTACAGGAAGCGTTTGGTAGCAGTCGCCGCTGCTAAAGGWGGTACAACCACTTATTGAGTGTGAGGGGGAAATTACTTTTTCACACGGGGGAATTGGTCGTTGCATAACTTTGTTAATTAAATCAAATAAGTATCAATTTTTTTTGTTATTTGTAAACTCAGGTTCCCTTTATCTAATATTAGCTTCTGGTTGAAGATCTGATAACATTCAGTATCAACAATATGCTAAAATCAGAAAGGGGGCTTTTTCATGGCACCGTACCTCTCTTTCTTTCTCTCTATATCTCCCTCTCTCCTCCGTTCCTTCAGTTCATTGTTTCTAGTTTGTAAAACTATATTTTTTACACCATCTTAAATAAGCATGCCCCATTTCAAAATGTAGAACCAGGAACAGATATAGCCCTTGGTTCACTCCAGACCTGACTGCCTGATTTTTAAACAGAAATGTGCATCCTGTAGCACAATCTTCAAAAAGTTCTGGGACACTGTAAACCATGGAGAATAAGAGCATCTCCTCCCAGCTGCCCACCACTGAGACTAGGAAACACTCTCACCACCAATAAATCCACTATAATTGAGAATTTTAATAAGCATTTTTCTACGGCTGGCCATGCTTTCCACCTGGCTACCCCTACCCCGGTCAACAGCCCAACCCCCCACAACAACTTGCCCAAACCTCCCCCATTTCTCCTTCACCCAAATCCAGATACAGTGGGGAGAACAAGTATTTGATACACTGCCGATTTTGCAGGTTTTCCTACTTACAAAGCATGTAGAGGTCTGTAATTTTTATCATAGGTACACTTCAACTGTGAAGAGACTGGAAATCTAAACAAAATCCAGAAAATCACATTGTATGATTTTTAAGTAATTAATTTGCATTTTATTGCATGACATAAGTATTTGATCACCTACCAACCAGTAAGAATTCCGGCTCTCACAGACCTGTTCGTTTTCTTTAAGAAGCCCTCCTGTTCTCCACTCATTACCTGTATTAACTGCACCTGTTTGAACTCGTTACCTGTATAAAAGACACCTGTCCACACACTCAACTCAAACAGACTCCAACCTCGTCCACAATGGCCAAGACCAAGAGCTGTGTAAGGACATCAGGGATCAAATTGTAGACCTGCACAAGGCTGGGATGGGCTACAGGACAATAGGCAAGCAGCTTGGTGAGAAGGCAACAACTGTTGGCGCAATTATTAGAAAATGGAAGAAGTTCAAGATGACGGTCAATCACCTCGGTCTGGGGCTCCATGCAAGATCTGACCTCGTGGCATCAATGAATGAGGAAGGTGAGGGATCAGCCCAGAACTACACGGCAGGACCTGGTCAATGACCTGAAGAGAGCTGGGACCACAGTCTCAAAGAAAACCATAGTAAAACACACTACGCCCGTCATGGATTAAAATCCTGCAGTGCACGCAAGGTCCCTCTGCTCAAGCCAGCGCATGTCCAGGACCGTCTGAAGTTGCCAATGACATCCTGGATTATCCAGAGGAGAATGGGAGAAGGTCATGTGGTCTGATGAGACAAAAATTGAGTTTTTTGGTCTAAACTCCACTCGCCGTGTTTGGAGGAAGAAGAGGATGAGTTACAACCCCAAGAACACCATCCCCAACCGTGAAGCATGGAGGTGGCAACAATCATTCTTTTGGGATGCTTTCTGCAAAGGGGACAGGACGACTGCACCCGTATTGAGGGGAGGATGGATGGGGCCATGTATCGCGAGATTCTTGGCCAACAACCTCCTTCCCTAAAGTAAGAGCATTGAAGATGGGTCATGCTGGGTCTTCCAGCATGACAACGACCCGAAACACACACAGCCAGGGCCAACTAAGGAGTGGCTCCGTAAGAAGCCTCTCAAGGTCCCGGAGTGGCCTAGCCAGTCTCCAGACCTGAACCCACATAGAAATCTTTGGCAGGGAGCTGAAAAGTCCGTATTGCCCAGCGACAGCCCCGAAACCTGAAGGATCTGGAGAAGGTCTGTATGGGAGGAGTGGGCCAAAAATCCCTGCTGCAGTGTGTACAAACCTGGTCAAGAACTACAGGAAACGTATGATCTCTGTAATTGCAAACAAAGGTTTCTGTACCAAATAATTAAAGTTCTGCTTTTCTGATGTACACAATCTTATGTCATGCAATAAACTGCTAATTAAATTACTTAAAAATCATACAATGTGAATTTTCTGGATTTTTGTTTTAGATTCCGTCTCTCACAGTTGAAGTGTACCTATGATAAAAAATTACAGACCTTCTATATGCTTTGTAAGTAGGAACCTGCAAAATCGGCAGTGTATCAAATACTTGTTCTCCCACTGTACTGATGTTCTGAAAGAGTTGCAAATCTGGACCCTTACAATCATCCGGCTAGACAATCTGGACCCTCTTTTTCTAAAATTGTTGCAACTCTATTACTAGCCTGTTCAACCTCTCTTTCGTATTTTCTGAGAATCCCAAAGATTGGAAAGCTGCCGCGGTCATCCCTTCTTCAAAGGGGGAACACTCTAGACCCAAACTGCTACAGACCTATATCTATCCTACCATGCCTTTCTTAAGGTCTTTGAAAGCCCAAGTTACAAACTAGATCACGGACCATTTCGAATCCCACCGTACCTTCTCCGCTATGCAATCTGGTTTACGAGCTGGTCATGGGTGCACCTCAGCCACGCTCAAGGTCCTAAACGATATCATAACACTGCCATCGATAAGAGACAACACTGTGCAGCCGTATCATCGACCTGGCCAAGGTTTCCGACTCTGTCGATCACCATATTCTCATCGGCAAGACTCAACAGCCTTGGTTTCTCAAATGACTGGCTCGCCTGGTTTCACCAACTACTTCTCAGACAGAGTTCAGTGTGTCAATCGGAGGGCCTGTTGTCCGGACCTCTGGCAGTCTCTATGGGGGTGCCACAGGGTTCAATTCTTGGGCCGACTCTCTTCTCTGTATACATCAATGATGTCGCTCTTGCTGCTGGTGATTCTCTGATCCACCTCTACGCAGACGACACCATTCTGTATACTTCTGGCCCTTCCTTGGTCACTGTGCTAACTAACCTCCAGACGAGCTTCAATGCCATTCAACTCTCCTTCCGTGGCCTCCAACTGCTCTTAAATGCAAGTAAAACGAAATGCATGCTCTTCAACCGATCGCTGCCCCCACCTGCCTGCCTAACCAGCATCACTACTCTGGACGGTTCTGACTTAGAATATGTGGACAATTACAAATACCTAGGTGTCTGGTTAGACTGTAAACTCTCATTCCAGACTCACATGAAGCATCTCCAATCCAAAATTAAATCTAGAATTGGCTTCCTATTTCGCAACAAAGCATCCTTCACTCATGCTGCCAAACATACCCTCGTAAAACTGACCATCCTACCGATCCTTGACTTCGGCGATGTCAGTTACAAAATAGCCTCCAACACTCTACTCAGCAAATTGGATGCAGTCTATCACAGTGCCATCCGTTTTGTCACCAAAGCCCCATATACTACCCACCACTGCGACCTATATGCTCTCGTTGGCTGGCCCTTGCTTCATATTTGTCACCAAACCCACTGGCTCCAGGTCATCTAGAAGTCTGTTAGGTAAAGCCCCGCCTTATCTCAGCTCACTGGTCACCATAGCAGCACCCACCCGTAGTACGTGTTCCAGCAGGTATATCTCACTGATCACCCCTAAAGCCAAAACCTCATTTGGACGCCTTTCCTTCCAGTTCTCTGCTGCCAATGACTGGAACGAATTGCAAAAATCACTGAAGCTGGAGAGTCATAGCTCCCTCACTAACTTTAAGCATCAGCTGTCAGAGCAGCTCACAGATCATTGCAACTGTACATAGCCCATCTGTAAATAGCCCATCCAAACTACCTCATCCCCATTTTGTTATTATTCTTTTTTGATCCTTTGCACCCCAGTATCTCTACTTGCACATTCATCTTCTGCACATCTATCACTCCAGTGTTTAATTGCTAAATTGTAATTACTTCGCCACTACGGCCTATTTATTGCCTTACTTCCCTTATTTTACCTCATTTGCACACACTGTATATAGATTTTTTTCTATTGTGTTATTGACTGTACGTTTGTTTATTCCATGTGTAACTCTGTGTTGTTGTTTGTGTCGCACTGCTTTGCTTTATCTTGGCCAGGTCGCAGTTGTAAATGAGAACTTGTTCTCAACTGGCCTACCTGGTTAAATTAAAAATTAAAAAAATACACCCAGACACACTTTGATATATATTCACCGTCTGACAAGCCCCTCCCCCTGCATCTGCTGCGCCTGCTGATGATGTCACAGAACTGGAACACCGTGATTGTGTAATCACCCTACACCCATTTTAGTCATTTAGCAGACGCTTTTATCCAGAGCGGTTTACAATTAGTGCATTAATCTTAAGATAGGTAGGTGAGACAACAACACGTTACGATCGTAAGTACAGTTACCCTCAACAAAGTCTCTCAGCAAAATCAGTGCTAGTGGGGAAAACTGAAGTGCCTTTATTTTATTCTAGGGGTGGGTGGGCCAAGAGACCAGAGGTGGAGGAATGGAGTGCTTGGGTTGGGGTGTAGGGTTTGAGCATAGCCTGAAGGTAGGGAGGGCCAGTTCCCCTTGCTGCTCAGTAGGCCAGCACCCGCGTCTTGAAGATGACCCCTCACATAAACCCTGTACTCCTCCTCTCTGCGTTCCTCACTTTTCTCTCCATCCTGATAAACATCCCTTCTTCTCTTCTCCTCCTCCGCTCCTCTTCTGTGTTCTAATCCCTCTCTTCTTCTCTCTCTCTCTCTCTCTCTCTCTCTCTCTCTCTCTTTCTCTCTCTCTTCTGCGGTAATTTAGTAAAACTCTGCTCTGATGGAAAAAGCAGCTCTGCTCCTGTCTGAAGCAAACTCTGGTATAGGGATTACACACACACACACACTACACACTGGGGAAAAACTTCCATTGCACACACATACACACACACACACACATCACACACACACANGGCGTCCCCTTGCGCGCTCTCCAGTGGATGCTGCTCTCAGTGGTTTTAAAACCCTCGTAGTTGTGGCCTGCTCTCAGCTGTGTTAAACCCCCATAGTGGTGCTGCTGCACAGTGGGTTTAAAACCCCATGGGGCCTGCTCTCAAGTGGTTTAAAACCCTCATTGTGGTGCTTTGCTCTCAGGGGTTAAACCCCCATAGTGGGCCCTGCTCCTCAAGTGGTTGACTGCTCACAGTGGTAAACCCCCATAGTGGTTGCTTGCTCTCAGTGGGTTAAACCCCTCATAGGGCTGCTTTTTTTGTTCTCATGGTTAAACCCCCATTAGTGGTGCTTGCTCTCAGTGGGTTAAACCTCATAAGTGGTGCTGCTCTCAGTGGGTTAACACCCTCATAGTCGGTGCTGCTCTCAGTGGGTTTAACCCTCATAGTGGTGCGCTCTTCAGTGGTTAAACCCTCCTCAGTGAGTTGCTGCTCTCAGTGGCGTTAAAACCCCTCATAGTGGTGCTGCTTTCAGTGGGTTAAAACCCTCCCATAGTGGTGCTTTCTTCAGTGGGTTAAACCCCCCATAAGTGGCCCTGGCTTCACAGTGGGTTCAACCCCCATGTGGTGTGACTCCAGTGGGTAAACCCTCCATAGTGGTGCCTGCTCTTCAGTGGGTTAAACCCCCTCATAGTGGTTGCTGCTCTCAGTGGTTTAAAACCCTCATAGTGGTGGCTGCTCTTCAGGTGGGTTAAACCCCCATAGTGGGCCTGCTCTCATGGTTAAACCCTCATAGTGGGCCTGCGTCTCAGCTGGGGTTAAAACCCTTCATAGTGGTGTTGCTAAGCCTCAGTGGGTTTAAAACCCTCATAGTGGTGCTGC
This sequence comes from Salvelinus sp. IW2-2015, assembly GCF_002910315.2. Taxonomy (NCBI): domain Eukaryota; kingdom Metazoa; phylum Chordata; class Actinopteri; order Salmoniformes; family Salmonidae; genus Salvelinus; species Salvelinus sp. IW2-2015. The sequence continues at coordinate 36,011 of NW_019944646.1, forward strand.
TCTTCAGTTGTGTTTAACACCCATAGTGGGCTTGCTTCTTCAGTGGGTGCACGCTCTCAGTGGTTAAACCCCCAGAGTGGGGCTGCTCTCAGTAGCGTGCTGCTCTCAGTGGTGTGGGTCCTTCGTAGTGGTGCTATGACTCTCCAGTGGTGCTGCTCACAGTGGTTAACCCCTCATAGTGGTTGCTGGCTCTCAGTGGGTTAAACCCCTCCATAGTGGGCCTGGCTCTCAGTTGGTGCCGACTCTCAGTGGTTAAACCCGTGCATAAGTAGGCGCTTGTTCTCAGTTGGTTAAACCCCCATAGGTGGCCTGCTCTCAGTGGTGCGGCTTCAGTGGTGATCCTCGTAGTTGGTGCTTGCTCTCAGTGTCCGCTCTCAGTGGGCTGTGTTTAAACCCCATAGTGGGTGGTCACACAGGCTCTGGACAGATGGATATAATATGTATAGCGAAATACTTTCTTTGACGTAGAGAGGAGTGAGTGTGAGAGAGAGAGGAGAGAGAGAGAGAGATGAGAGAGAGAGAGAGGAGAGAGAGAGACGAGAGAGAGAGAAAAGAGAGAAAGAGCAGTAAACACTGAATTAGATCCAACCATATCATGAGGAAAAAACCAAAAAGATAACTTGCTTTGACAACATCTGAAAAGAATTAACAAAAAAACAGCGCAAAACTAGAATGCATTTGGCCCCAATAGAGAGTACACAGTGGCAGAATACCTGACCACTGTGACGTACCCAAACTTTCAGCGAAGCTTTTGACTATGTACAGGACTCAGTAGCATTGCCTTGCTATTGAGAAAGGCGCCGTAGGCGGACCTTGCTCTCAAGAGAAGAAAGGCTACATGGATGCACCACTGCCCAACAAAATGAGGTGGAACTGAGCTGCACTTCCTAACCGCCTGCCCAATGTAGACAATTAGGACCATATTTTCCCTCAAGATTTACACAGGATCCCAAAAGAATTAGAAAGAAAACAAAACTCACTTTGACAAAACTCCCATATCTACTGGGTGAAATTACCCCGTGTGCCATCACAAGCCAGGCACAGATGGGTGACCTGTTGCCACCAGAAAAAAGGGAAAACCAAGGGAAGAACAAACACCATTTCGTAAATGAACCCATATTTATGGTGATTTTCCCTTTGTACTTTAACCCATTTTGTATATCTTACAACACCTGTTATATAGACATAAACATGTACATTTGGAAATGTCTTATTCTTTTGGAACTTCTGGACTGTAATGTCTGTTCATGTCATTGTTTATTTCACTTTTGTTAGTACAATCTAGCTTCACTCTGCTTTTGGCAATGTCAACCATACTGATTCCCATGCCAATAAAGTGCTGGGCCAGATGGATATAGATTATTGGATAGCAAATGCTTTCTCTTTGACAATGCCGAGAAGGAGAGAGGAGAGCAGAGAGAGAGAGAGAGAGAGGAGACAGAAAGACAGGACAGGACAAGACAGACGACAGACAGACAGACAGACAGGACAGACAGACAGGACAGACAGACAGAGCAGGTCAGGGCAGGCAGGCAGTGAGAGAGGTAGAGGAATCCTGTGGTCTGACAGTGTGTGTTGGTATTGGGACTGTGTCACTGTGTCACTGGTCCAACCACTGCTCCATTCAGCCCTCGGTTTGCTCTCCACAGGTGCTTTGTCAGTATGGGCAACAGGAAACAGTCGCCAATGTTAACCGTCACAGGGCCAGACACCTCTCTCGAACCTTTCTCTAATTCTCTCTCCTATCTCTTCTCTATTCTTTCTACTCTCTGCTTACCTCTTCTCTCTACCTCTCTCCGACCTATTCTCTAATCTCTCTCTCATCCAATTCTATCAATTCAATTCAAGGGGCTTTATTGGCATGGGAACATGTGTTAACATTGCCAAAGCAGTGAGGTAGATAATACAAAAAAGTTGAAATAAACCAATTAAAAATTAACCAGTAAACATTACACATACAGAAGTTTTCAAAGCAATAAAGAACATTACAAAATGTCATATTATATATACAGTTGTTATAGCATGTATAAATGGTTAAGCACACAAGTTAAAAATAATAAACATAAATATGGGTTGTATTTACAATTTGGTGTCTCTCTCTATTTCTCTTCTCTACCTCTCTCTCTACCTCTCTCGCTATTCTCTTACCTCTCTTTCTACCTTCTCGACCTATTTCTTTCCTCTACCTCTCACCTATCCTACTGCTTCTCCTCTTCTACTCTCTCTCCTCTACCTTCTCTCGGACCTATTCTCTAACCTCTCTCTTACCTCTTCCGTTCTACCTCTCTCTACTCTCTACTACCTCTCTCTCTACCTCTCTCGACGCCTATCTCTACCGTCCTGCTACCTCTCTCTCACCGCTCTCTTAACCTCTCTCTCATACCTCTGATGACTCATTTCTACAGCTCCTCTTCGTACCCTATCTTCGTACCTTCCTTCACCTCTCTCAACTTATTCCACCTCTCTCTACTCTCCTCTCTCCTCTATCGCTCTCTATCGCTCTCTACCTCCTCTCTTACCTCTCTCTACCTCTCTCTCTACCTCTCTCTAACCTCTCTCTACCTCTCCTACCTCTATTCTCTCTCTTTCCTCTCTCTACCCCTCTCTCTACCTTCTTCTCTACCTCTCTCTCTACCTCTCTCTCTACCTCATCTCTACTTCTCTCTACCTCTCACTCCTCCTCTACCTCTCTCTAATCTCCTCTACCCCCTCTCTCTACCTCTCTCTACCTCTCTCTAACCTCTCTCTATCTATCCTCTCTACCTCCTCTCTATCCTCTATTATCTATCTCTATCTCGCTCATACCTCTATATACTTCTCCTCTACCTCTCTCTATCTCTCTCTACCTCTCTTCTACCTTCTTCTCTACCTCTTCTCACCTCTATCTAGTCTCTTCTATCTCGCTTCTACCTCTCTCTACCTCCTTCTACCTCTCTTAACCCTCTCTACCCTCTCTCTACCTCTCATCTACCTCTCTCTATTCTATCTCTCTCTACCTCTCTCTATCTCTCTATATTCTATCTCTATTCGCTTTCAACCTCTTATACTTCTTCTACCTCTCTCTATCTCTCTCTACCTCTCTCTACCTCTTCTCTACCTCTTCTCTACCTCTTCCTTACTCTTCTCTACCTCTATCTATCTCTCTATCTCGCTCTACCTCTCTCTACCTCCTCTACTCTCTCTACCTCTCTCTACCTCTCTCTACCTCTTCTCTACCTCTTCTCTACTCTTCTCCTACCTCTATCTATCTCTCTATCTCGCTCTACCTCTCTCTACCTCTTCTCTACCTCCCTCTACCTGTCTCTGCCTCACGTGTTGTCTCTCTCTGCCTCTCTCTGCCTCTATCTACCTCTCTTGCTGTCTCCTCTACTATCTCTACCGTCTCTCTACTTTTCTCTGCCTCCTTCTGCCTCCTCTTGCCTCTCTACCTCACACACACTAACAAGCAGTAAAGGGAGACAGCGGGAAACTCTTTACTGCTGTAACACCAGAGGAACACCAGGAAGTAACTCTTTACTGCTGTAACACCAGAGGAACACCAGGAAGTAACTCTTTACTGTGTAACACCAGAGGAACACCAGGAAGTAACTCTTTACTGCTGTAAACACCAGAGGAACACCAAGGAAGTAACTCTTTACTGCTGTAACACAGAGGAACACCAGGAAGTAACTCTTTACCGCTGTAACACCAGAGGAACACCAGGAAGTAACTCTTTACTGCTGTAAAGCCAGAGGAACACCAGGAAGTAACTCTTTTACTGCTGTAACACCAGAGGAACACCAGGAAGTAACTCTTTACCGCTTGTAACACCAGAGGAACACCAGAAGTAACTCTTTACTGCTGTAACACCAGAGGAAACACCAGGAAGTAACTCTTTACTTTGTAACACCAGAGGAACACCAGGAAGTAACTCTTTACTGCTGTAACACCAGAGGAACACCAGGAAGTAACTCTTACTTGCTGTAACACCAGAGGAACACCAGGAAGTAACTCTTTACCGCTGTAACACCAGAGGAACACCAGGAAGTAACTCTTTACTGCTGTACACCAGAGGAAACACAGGAAGTAACTCTTTACTGCTGTAAACACCAGAGGAACACCAGGAAGTAACTCTTTACTGTGTAACACCAGAGGAACACCAGGAAGTAATCTTACTGCGTAACACCAGAGGAACCACCAGGGAATAACTCTTACTGCTGTTAACACCAGAGGAAACACCAGGAAGTACTCTTTACTGCTGTAACACCAGAGGAACACCAGGAAGTAACTCTTTACTGCTGTAACACCAGAGGAACACCAAGGAAGTAACTCTTTACCTGTTGTAACACCAGAGGAACACAGGAAGTAACTCTTTTACTTGCTGTGTAACACCAGAGGAACACCAGGAAGTAACTCTCTTACTGTGTAACACCAGAGGAAACACCAGGAAAGTAACATCATTTACTGCTGTAACACCCAGAGAAACACCAGGAAGTAACTCTTTTACTGTTCTGTAACACCAGAGGAACCACCAGGAAGTCAACTCTTTACTGCTGTAAAACACCAGCAGGAACACCAGGACAGTAACTCTTTACTGCTGTAACAGCCAGGAGGAACACAGGATTATAACTCTTTTACTGCTTGTAACACCCAGTGAAACACCAGGAAGTAACTCTTACTGCTGTAACACCAGAGGAACAACCAGGAAGTAAACTCTTTATGCTGTACACCAGAGGAACACCAGAAGTAACTCTTTACTGCTGTAACCACCAGAGGAACACCAGGAAGTAAGTCGTTTACTGCTGTAACACCAGAGGGAACACCAGGAAGTAACTCTTTACTGCTGTAAACACCCAGAGGAACCAACCCAGGAAGTAACTCTTTTACTGTTGTAACACCAGAGGCCACCAGGAAGACTCTTTACTGTGTAACACCAGAGGAACACCAGGAAGTAACTCTTTACTGTTGTAACACCAGAGGTTACACCAGGAGTACTCTTAAAAACGCTGTACCAACGGGGGGGGACCCCAAACAGGAGACTCTTTACTGCTGTTAACACCAGAGGAACACCAGGAAGTAACTCTTTTACGCGTAAACACCAGAGGAAACACCAGGAAGTTAACTCTTTACTGCTGTAACACAGGACCAGGGATTTTACCTAACACCAAGAACAGGTAAGTGAACTTCTTTACTGTTGTTAACACCAGAGGTACACCCAGGAAGTAACTCTTTACTGCTGTAAACACCAGAGGAGAACACCAGTAAGTAACTCTTTACTGTTGACACCCAGAGGAACACCAGGGAAAAGTAACACAAATTGTTCAGGAAAAAAATAAAAAATAAGTTGTAGTGTTTCAGCCTCATTTGACATCAGCTCGTTCTCCAGGAAAAAAAGAACTTTAACAGGCTAAAACATCTCTTCACATGACAACACACCGAGCAACATTCCCACGTTTATGTTTTCCAATAGCTACCCCCCCCCTGTTCTTTCCTTGCTCTCCTTCTCTATCAGTTTTTCCAGTACTGTGAGCCTGTCCTGTTCCTGGACTGACTCCTTGGATCATTGGCACTTTTGTGAATAAACATCAAATATTAAAAGGTTATGTTTACGGATAACAGGAAAGGCAGTTCTTCTCATCCCGCTACAACCGCATTATTAATTCATCTGTTTTAAAACGACTCCACCAATTAACAAGGACGAGCGGTGGGGCCTTCACCGTTGGCCTCTGGAAAGAGACAGACGGGGTTCAACTAGCCTGTCAAGAGGTGCTTATCGTCCTTAGGCTGCACTCCCAAATGGTGCCCTATATCCATAGGGTTTCTGGTCAGAGAGTGTCACTTACATAGGGATAGGTGTTGTTGCAGTCCAGTTTGGATACACTCATCTCCATAGGGCTCTGGTCAAGAGTCTAGTGCACTACATAGGGGAAGGCGCTGCAGTTTGGAACACACTCATTCTCCATAGGGCTCTGGTCCAAAGAGTAGTGCACCTACATACGGGATTAGGGTTCCAGTTTGTGGGAACACCTCATCTCCATAGGGCTCTGTGTCAAAGTAGTAGTGCACTACTAGGGGATAGGGGTGCATCAGTTTGGAACACTCACTCCATAGGGGCTCTGGTCAAGATAGTGCACTACATAGGGATTTAGGGTGCAGTTTGGAACACTCATCTCCATAGGGCTCTGGCAAGAGTAGTGCAACTACATAGGGGATAGGTGCCAGTTTGAACACTCATCTCCATTGGATCCTGGTCAAGAGTAGTGCACTACGATAGGGGAGAGGGTGCAGTTTGGAACACTCATCTCCATAGGGCTCTGGTCAAGAGAGTTGCACTACATAGGGGATAGGGTGCAGTTTGGAAGCACTCATCTCCATTGGGTCTTGGTCCAAGATTAAGTGCACTAAGTTAAGGGGATAAGGAGTGTGGCCCCCAAGTTTGGAACACTCATCTTCCATAGGGCTCTGGTCAGAGTAGTGCACTACATTAGGGATAGGTGTGCAGTTTGGACACTCAATCTCCATAGGGCTCTGTGTCAAGAGTAGTGCACTACATGGGGATAGGGTGCAGTTTGGAACACTCTATCTCCATTGGATTGGTCAAGAGGTAGTTGCACTACATAGGGGGATAGGGTGCAGTTTGGAACACTCATCTCCATAGGGCTCTGGTCAAGTAGTGCACTCATAGGGGTATGGTGCAGTTTGGAACACTAATCTCCATAGGGCTCTGGTCAAGAGTAGTGCACTACATAGGGGATAGGGGCAGTTTGGAACACTCATCTCTTACTGATGGAGCTGATCTATAGAAAGGCCCCTGGTCTGGTTGGGGTGTCAGTGCTGTGATAGCATAGAAGAGTGGTGGTCCTGGTCCTACGGACACAGACAGACATTGTACTAGTGGACAGTTGTGTTAGTGGTTATGTCTTATCGTTTTCCATTGTGGCCTACCCACAGTATAGCCTGTTGCTCTGTACAGTACAATACACACAACACACACACACACACACACACACAACACACACCACACCCACACACACACACACACACACACACACACACACACACACACACAACACACACACACACACACACAGAGCAGACTGTGGCCTACCTACAATGCAACACACAAGCAGCAACCTGAGTCACTGGAACCTGTATAAAAGATGTGAATAGGACCAGCTCTGTTTTGACAATGCACTATAAGTAGACCAAAGCTGTTGTTGTTAATATGAACGTGTACATTAACTGGTGCCAGTTAAACCTTCAGCTGCAGGACAAATGTATTTACAGGAAATGGAATTTAGAAAGTTTGTTTGTTACAGGAAATGGATATAGAAGAGGATAGATGTGTTATGGTCCATTTGGTTGGAATGGAAAATCGTCTTTGCCTCGAGGACTTGGACCAGACCACCTTTCGTTCTGGTTCACCTGTCTACCCACATTACCACCCTAGAACACAATACCAAACGGTAATAAATTCTGTTATAACACAATACCAAACGGTATTAAATCTGTATAACACAATACAAACGGGTAATAAATCTGTTATAACCCAATACCACCCTAGGCAATGCTGAAGAATGACATGGCATATCACTTGACACACGTGTGAATACAAGTTTATACTTGTGATAAAACTAATAACACATAAATCCATGTTTACGCTTCAAGTACTTTAAACTGACGATGGTCTGATTGCTGTGACTTCTAATCTGCATTTCTCTCACCAGGAAGATGTTTTTAAGCAACAAACATGGCAATAAATCGTGTTATAACACAATACCAAACGGGTAATAAATCTGTTTATACACCAATACCAACGGGGTAATAAATCTGTTATAACACAATTACCAAACGGGTAATAAATCTGTTTGAACACAATACCAAAACGGGTAATAAATCTGTTATTAACACAATACCAAACGGGTAATACATCTGGGTTAGAACCCATTTTGGTAAGCCTACTTTAAATACCACCTAAGAGGAAGGCATGACATTTTTCCAGACCAACTAAAAAGCTGAAAAGGCAATGCGACAGTAACAAACAGGAAGCGAATGGGAAGAGAAGCGCTTTATGGAATAAGACACATTTTCCTGACCAGCTAATCAACAAACCGTGCTATTTCAGATATTCACTTGGAGCAGAAGGGTTTTGGAATASGACTGAAAGGTCACGAGAAGCACAATCAACCCGTGTGAAATAATATGTGCACATCTTAGGCTTTTGTCCATAAATAAATTGATTTCAGTAAAAGACACGGTTAGTATAAAATCACAGAGAACTGTATACTAGTGGCAAAACAAGAATCCCAACACACTACTCAGGCGTTTGATTAGRCTTCTGTAAATGTTTAAGATATTTTAATTCCTTCATAAAAGTATAATAACTATTATTATTAGGCTAATATACATGATTAGTATATAATTGTAGTCTGTCATCTGCAATGGCTGTGAGTTTCTTTTCCCCCCGGCTGTTTTCATGCCTATTTGGATGGCACATTCAGTGCAGTATAGAGACGCGGTATATTTTTCATGCGCAAAAGAGATGCGGTACCTTTCCATGTGTAAAACGTACCTGTTGCTAAACATATTGGTAGAAGCAATCTGAAGATCAGCCCGCAGACCACCTCGGACGCCATCGCTTTGGGGTAGCCAGTCTTACCACCAGGTAAACGGGGAGAGGATGGTCTCACGCACGGTGGGTGTCTGACATCCGTTCCGGTAAAGTAAAGTCCTGCTCTCTTTTTCTAATCCCAGTAAAATCAGCATCGGTTTTTCTTCTTGACAACCTGTCGAACTATAATTCCAAATTGAGAAATTGTACCTTGACCATCAGCAATTTCACTTGTTTTGTTTATAAAAAAATGTATTTGAAATTGTTCAAGCTGTTGAAAAAGCACATGTTACATTTTCAAGACATGTTGAGCTTGTAAAAATACTCCATAACGGTCCTCAGACTCAGGTGCGTGCGAGAGACGGGTTCTGCATGAGCTACAGATGAATACACGCCAAACCGCGGTCAAGTTATCCGGTCCTGTGAAGCCGACCTTTTACGGCAAAATGAATCATTTTTAAAGGAGAGAATGAAGTACCATAGAAATCACAACCGTCGTGGAAAACGGTAACGTTATAATGTAACTCTAGTTGATGAAGTTATGACTGTAGTTCACTCTTCAGTTGACCGGTCCCAGATTTTGACGCATTGGTGAAATGTAACTTTCCGACTTGTGGGTTGACTGTGGTTCCTCAATGGAACTCCGCAGGACCACCGTGTGATTGACAGGTCTTTCAGCCACTCAGAAGGCTTCTCTGAGTAAGTGGTTTGTCCCTTGTTAATTAGGCAGAGGGATGGGACACTTCCCCTCGTAATGACTGTAAACAGCGCCAAGCCATGGTGGSTTACTCTTATCACAAAAAGAAACGGAGGACTTTCCATGAAGCACCAGTTGAGTTGAAAATGCGATGGAAACCAATTTAACTTCTATTTTTTTTATTCCGTAGCGTACATGGGAATTTAACGGCAAAAGTTTTAATTATGGGCACTATGTCATCACGCACAGCCTTTTTATCTTCCACAAGTCAATTTGATGGAAACYCATCTCTGTTGGGAAAAATGCGCGGATTGTTTTTATGCCGATGTTAGAATATTCGCGAGAGAATCTGTCGCTAATTTGATACCTTCTGTAGCCTAATAAACTGCATGGTTTCCCAAGTCATAACGAGAGGACCACACACCATATTATCACTTGACTACAAGTTTACTTCAATAGGACGGTTATTTATTGAAATATTTGCGCATATCAATATTTGCGCATAAATGCGTTTCCGCCGCCCATTTCTCGCATGATACATTTTACTGACACTAAAAGATCCCCACCAAGTCAAACAAACGAATTATTTGTTGGCATTTATTAAACTGAAACTTCCGGTTTCCATCACAGCTGTCTTAGTTTGTTTATTTTATATAGTGTGACTTTACTCACATAAAACTGTGGATAGAAACGTGGTTAGTGTTAAACTGCGTGTTGTGGCAACAAAACAAAAAACTTTAAATCCCAGAGGATATTTAATCATCTCAACTACAGACCACCACTACATTTCCTGTATATATTTTTTTGCCTTTATAAAGAAAAATAAAGTAATCCAACTGTTGGTGCTTCAACCTGTGTGTCCACATAATGGTCCCAAAAGATTATAGATTACTCAAACCATAAAGATTTGCTCCTCCGTCTGTTTCTTGCCTGATGCTATTAAAGGAAGGCCCTAGAAGGTCTCCATGGCGACATTGCATGCATCCTGACGTTGGTGTATATACTGCCTAAAGGACATACACTTCAGAACACTTAATTGATTCCTGGCTCAAAATAATATAGTGTAGAGAGAAACTGCATTAAATGGCTTTAAAGGTCAAGAGAATTTACGAGCGTAGAATTAATATGGCGTCCTGATCTTTTATTTACTCATCTGCCATTTTGCATCCATCCACTGCCAAGGTATAACTCTAATGCAACATTAATGCAAACGTTGTTAAAAAAAAAATACTAATACAAAAACAAACAAAAAAACAGATCAATTATGAATTGGTTGCGTTCATCAATATGTATTAATAATCTTTATTGACAAGGAAATGATCCATGATGTTTCCTCCAAAGTATAGCTAGTGCATTAGGTCATCGACTAAGAGCAAAATAATCATCACCCTTGAAAGCCATTGAAATATAATCGCTAGAATGGACATAAACTCCCTCAGAACGAGGCGATTTGCCCTGGGTGATGATGCAACTACGAAAGATAGGAGGTCATCTGGGCTCTTTTAAAGGTGCCAAAAAGTATCAAAATGAYAACTACACGATGCTGCAACTACGCATACGAAATAGAAAGCACTTACAGTGACTTCAGAAAGTATTCATACCCTTTGACGTATTCGACATTTTGTTTGAATTTAAATGGATTTAATGTTTAAAAAATCCCATAATGGCAATGTGCAAACATGTTTTTAGAAATGTTTGCAAATGTATTGAAAATGTATTCACACCCTTTTGCTACGACATGTTCATATAAGGTCCCACAGTTGACAGTACACGTCAGAGCCGAAACTACACTGCGTGTACTAAACGTTTCTGTGTTTCGTACACTCTTTCTAGAGACATAGACTGACCAGGTGAATCCAGGTGAAAGATATGAGCTCCTCTTATTTGATGCCTCTCACATTGGTTTTAATCCACTCAATGTGATTGTGTATGTGGCTAGGGGGGTGAATGGAAAAGAACAAAATATTAAGGGCCTTTGAACGGGGTATAGTAGTAGGTGCGCGGCGCACTGGTTTGAGTAAAAACTACAACTCTGCGAGGCCGAGAAGCACCTTGATCAGGGAGGCCAGAAGCACCTTGATCAGGGAGGCCAGAAGCACCTTGATCAGGAAGGTGAGAAGCACCTTGATCAGGGAGGCCAGAAGCACCTTGATCAGGAAGGGAGAAGCACCTTGATCAGGAGGTGAGAAGCAACTTGATCAGGGATACTAGGAGTTACCAGGTTTAGCCTGATGTTACTAGGGGTTACCAGGTTTAGCCTGGATGTTACTAGGGGTTACCAGTTTAGCCTGGTCCAGATCTGAATTCTGGACGTTACTAGGGGTTACCAGGTTTAGCCTGGACATTACTAGGGGTTACCAGGGTTAGCCTGGATGTTCCTAGGGGTTACCAAGTTTAGCCTGGACGTTACTAGGGGTTACCAGGTTTAGCCTGGACGTTACTAGGGGTTACCAGGTTTAGCCTGGCTTCAGATCTGTTTGTGCTGTATACGGCCATTGGAGTTGGCAAGACAACATAAACAGGTCTGGGACCAGGCTGAACATTTTTGGACAGGGCCCCAAAAGATGTTGTCAGCACAACAAGAGCCAGCAAGCAACACGGTGCCTTAGGGCCTCTGTCCAACGCATCGATATATACTACACAGAGCCAGCAAGCAACACGGTGCCTTAGGGCCTCTGTCCAACAGATCGATATATACTACACAGAGCCAGCAAGCAACACGGTGCCTTAGGGCCTCTGTCCAACGCATCGATATATACTACACAGAGCCAGCAAGCAACACGGTGCCTTAGGCGCTCTGTCCAACGCATCGATATATACTACACAGAGCCAGCAAGCAACACGTGCCTTAGGGCCTCTGTCCAACGCATCGATATATACTAACACAGAGCCAGCAAGCAACACGGTGCCTTAGGGCCTCTGTCCAACGCATCGATATATACTACACAGAGCCAGCAAGCAACACGGTGCCTTAGGGCCTCTGTCCAACGCATCGATATATACTACACAGAGCCAGCAAGCAACACGGTGCCTTAGGGCCTCTGTCCAACGCATCGATATATACTACACAGAGCCAGCAAGCAACACGGTGCTTAGGGCCTCTGTCCAACGCATCGATATATACTACACAGAGCCAGCAAGCAACACGGTGCCTTAGGGCCTCTGTCCAACGGATCAATATATACTACACGAGCCAGCAAGCAACACGGTGCCTTAGGGCCTCTGTCCAACGGCATCAATATATACTACACAGAAGTCGTCCATCGATTTGTTCCCATACTAGTCTAAAGAGCAAACCTCAGAAACTTCAGTCCCTCACATAGATGGATAGATATCGGCCCTATGTCTTTCATACATTATTCATCCATTCCTTGAGAGGGAGGGAGGAGGGAGGGAGGGGAGGAGGGAGGGAGGGAGGAGTTGGGAGGGAGGGAGGGAGGGAGGTATTGATAAGTTCATGAACCAAATGGACAGAGCAGTTTTAAGTCCTGTATAGGACGTTCTAGGAAGACGGTGGATATATGGAACATTCTCTGGCTCTCCTTTACTACACACATCAAAGTAAGACAATATAGAGAAGCTCTACTGAGACTTAATGTTAGAGTTGAAATGAAACCTGAAGTAGTCTACCTGTAGTCCACCTGTCGTCTACCTGTAAAACTGTACAGGATTTCTTGACCCTGATTAGTCTTCTGCATGTGATGGCTGTAGGACTATCACCATGGGTCACCGTGTTTTTATGGTTGAACAAGACAAATCATTTGGGGTTGTCTTTCAAACAACATAATATATACCGTACTTTTGATTTGTTTAATAGTGAAGTGGAGAGAAATGTACAGTGTCTTTATGTCCTTCCTGTAAAGAAAAGGGAATTAGGATTGAGGTAATGCACCTAAAAAGCTGGTTTGTGCACCGCAGGTAAATTCTATACATAGAAAAGAGGGAATGGATTTGTAAAGACACGTGATTCGGCTAGGATATCATATTCACAATTTACCACACGTTTGTTTTGTGTTTTGTTTTGAAAGAAAACATGTATTTCATTTCAGAAACAAGAACAGAATCACCACAACACATTCCTCCAGACCAATGACTCCGTGTGAAATCCACACCATGTTTGTTGTTCAATATCCACAAGGATGTACTTTTTCACGCAACGTCTATTTAAGTGGCTTTTTGTACGCTACTCCTGTCCGTGTGTTTATGTGTGTGTGTGTGTGTGTATCCTACTGCGGCCTGTGGTCTTTACAGTGTTTCTCTTCTGTGGTTGTCGGCTGAAAACATGTTTGGATCTCAGAACAGAACCCTCTACCGTCAGGTATATGTTTTTGGAACATTGAACATCGTGCTATGATCAATAAGGAGGGCAACATCTGATTTGAGACTTTGAATCTCAACAATATCACACAACACAACACATTTTGTTTGTACAATCACTTTACTGGAGACTTACAGTGCCAGTCAAAAGTTCGGACACACCTACTCATTCAAGGTAATTTTTTTTTTTTTTTTTTTTTACTGTTTTCTACATTGTAGAATAATAGTGACGACATCAAAACTATGAAATAACACATATGGAATCATGTAGTGACCAAAAAAGTGTTAAACAAATCAAAATATATTTTAGATTCTTCAAGGTAGCCACCCTTTGCCTTGATGACAGCTTGGCATTCTCTCAACCAGCTTCACCTGGAATGCTTTCCCAACAGTCTTGAAGGAGTTCCAACATATTTGGCTGCTTTTCCTTCACTCTGCGGTCCAACTTCCCCCAAACCATCTCAATTGGGTTGAGGTCGGGTGATTGTGGAGGCCAGGTCATCTGATGCAGCACTCCATCACTCTCCTTTTCTCCTAGTGACGCCTCTAGCACTGACATGAAGTGCCTTAGACCGCTGCACCACACTATTTTGGTTACTACATGATTCCGTATGTGTTGTTTCATAGTTTTAATGTCTTCACTATTATTCTACAATGTAGAAAATAGTAAAAAATAAAGAGAAACCCTTGAATGAGTAGGTGTGTCCAAACTTTTGACTGGTACTGTATATTCCAGCTCAGTTTTAGATAGACTGCCCTTTAACCTTTGTTAAATTGTAAATTGAAGAAAATAAAATGGATTGATGATGCACGGTTTTGTTTGTTAAGTAATGTCCTTTAGTATCATAGCATATTCAATTACCTATAAATCACCTTCCATATCCTTCAATATTACTCTGCCATCCAGGAGAATTGTTCATTTGTTTGTTTACCTAATCTCAAAGTGTTTCAGGAAGCATTTCTCCTATTACCCCCTGGATGATGAGTAACATAAACAACATCCTATTTCCCTAAAACATTATCCTTGTCTGTCCATCTTTAGTGCCACGATGAGGCTGGGTTTTGCCCATACAGACAGGCATTACCTTTACAGTGTCCAGCTGTGCCTACGGGACTTGGACTAATACACAGCTGTATGGGCTAATATATGAGAAAGCCCAGAAAGACATACATTATTGAAACTGTTTGCTCATCGTAGGAAATGCTATTCTCACACAGGTTAATGCACAGGGTAATACAATTAAAGCTTTTAAAACACGCTAATAAGGATCTGAGATACCGTACCTGATGATAACAGCACTTATAGAAACAAATACGCATGTCAGTCTCTCTTGGCTAACAGTTGAGGAGAGACTGACTGCATCACTTCTTGTTTTGATAAGAAAACATCAATGTGTTGGGAAATTTCAAATCGTTTGCGTTGTGAACTTACACACAGCTCTGGCACACACACACTTACCCCACCATGCATGCCACCAGGGGTCTTTTCACAGTCCCCAAAGCCAGAACAAATTCAAGAAAGCTGTCACGTTCTGACCATTGTTCTTTTGTATTTTCTTTGTTTTAGTGTGGTCAGGGCGTGAGTTGGGTGGGTATTATCTATGTTGTCTGTTTCTATGTGGGTTGTCTAGTTTGGCCTGATATGGTTCTCAATCAGAGGCAGGTGTTAGTCATTGTCTCTGATTGGGAACCATATTTAGGTAGCCTGTTTTCTATTGTGGTTTGTGGGTGGTTGTTTTCAGTCTTTGTGTGTCTGCACCAGATAGAACTGTTTCGGTTGTCACTTTTGTTGTTTTGTATTTTGAGTGTTCACCTTTATTAAAACAAGATGAACAATTACCACGCTGCYCATTGGTCCTCCGATCCTTCTAACTTATCCTCCTCAGACGAGGAAGACGACAGCCGTTACAAAGCGTACAGTATTGTATAGAGCCCTTCTTGCTTTGAACTTCCTTCCATCTCATGTTGCTCAAATAAACATCAAACCTGGTTTCAGAAAACACATAAAGCAACACCTCACGGCACCACGCCTCTCCCCTATTGGACCTAGATAGTTTGTGTGTATGTATTGATGTGTAGGCTACGTGTGCCATTTTTACATTCATCTAGTTCTGTCCTTGAGCTGTTCTTGTCTATTAATGGTATTTGAAATGCTCATGACAGTTGATTTAGTGGCCTATATTCTCATGACAGTTGATTTAATGGCCTATATTCTCATGACAGTTGATTTAGTCAACTATATTCTCATGACAGTTGATTTAGTAACATAAAAATTTTCCTCAATATGACAACCCAAAGAGTTTTTGAAGTTAGTGGCCTATATTCTCATCGACAGTTGATTTAGTCAACTAACTCATGACAGTTGATTTAGTCAACATATTCTCATGACAGTATTTAGTAACATATATTTTCATGACAGTTGATTTGTACACTATATTCTCATGACAGTTGATTTAGTCAACTATATTCTCATGACAGTTGATTTAGTCAACTATATTCTCATAACAGTTGATTTAGTAAACTATATTCTCATGACATGTTGATTTAGTACACTATATTCTCATGACAGTTGATTTAGTAAACTATATCTCATGACAGTTGATTTAGTGCACTATATTCTCATGACAGTTGATTTAGTAACTATATCTCATGACAGTTGATTAGTCCTATATTCTCATGACAGTTGATTTAGTAAACATATTCTCATGACAGTTGATGTAGTGGCCTATATTCTCATAACAGTTGATTTAGTAAACTATATTCTCATGACAGTTGATTTAGTACACTATATTCTCATGACAGTTGATTTAGTAAACTATATTCTCATGACAGTTGATTTAGTGCCTATATTTCTCATGACAGTTGATTTAGTAACTATATTCTCATGACAGTTGATTTAGTAAACTATATCTCATGACAGTTGATTTAGTGCCTATATTCTCATAACAGTTGATTTAGTAAACTATATTCTCATGACAGTTGATTTAGTACACATATTCTCATAACAGTTGATTTAGTAACTATATTCTCATGACAGTTGATTTAATGCCATATTCTCATGACAGTGATTTAGTCAACTTATCTCATGACAGTTGATTTAGTGGCTATATTCTCATGACAGTTGATTTAGTGCCTATATTCTCATGACAGTTGATTTAGTGCCTATATTCTCATGACAGTTGATTTAGTAAACTATATTCTCATGACAGTTGATTTAGTGGCTATATTCTAATGACAGTTGATTTAGTAAACTATATTCTCATGACAGTTATTTGTAGTCCTATATTCTCAATGACAGTTGATTTAGTGCACTATATTCTCATGACGTTGATTTAGTACACTATATCTCATGACAGTTGATTTAGTAAACTATATATGTCATGACAGTTGATTTAGTCAACTATATTCTCATGACAGTTGATTTAGTGGCCTATATCTCATGACAGTTGATTTAGTAAACTATATTCTCATGACATTGAGTATGGCCTATATTCTCATAACAGTTGATTTAGTAAACTATATTCTCATGACAGTTATTTAGTAACATATTCTCATGACAGTTGATTTAGTAACTATATTCTCATGACAGTTGATTTAGTCAACTATATTCTCATGACAGTTGATTTAGTGGCCTATATTCTCATGACAGTTGATTTAGTAAACTATATCTCATGACAGTTGATTTAGTGGCCTATAATCTCATGACAGTTGATTTAGTCAACTATATCTCATGACAGTTGATTTAGTGGCCTATATTCTCATGACAGTTGATTTAGTCAACTATATTCTCATGACAGTTGAATTTAGTGGCCTATATTCTCATGACAGTTGATTTAGTGGCCTATATTCTCATGACAGTTGATTAGTGGCTATATTCTCATAGACAGTTGATTTAGTGCCTATATTCTCATGACAGTTGATTTAGTACACTATATTCTCATGACAGTTGATTTAGTAAATAATTCTCATGACAGTTGATTTAGTGGCCTATATTCTCATGACAGTTGATTTAGTAACTATATTCTCATGACAGTTGATTTAGTGGCCTATATTCTCATGACAGTGATTTAGTCAACTATATTCTCATGACAGCTGATTTAGTGGCCTATATTCTCATGACAGTTGATTTAGTCAACTATATTCATGTGTATTCTAGAAAACTCCTGAGAACATCAATAAATAGTATGAACTACTATACAGTACCATACCAAAATTAATGTAAACCGTCTTTACATTATAGTCGTTTAGCAGACGCTCTTATCCAGAGCGACTTACAGTTCATCTTAAGGTAGCTAAGAATGACAACCACCTCTTACAGTCATTGTAAACAAAGAGAGAGTACTACTTTCCTCAGTAAAGCAGCTTTCAGCAAAGTCACTGGGAAAAAGAGCCACGTGTTCATCTTTACATGGCTTTTCCTCCTACATCAGGAAATGSACTAACATTAGAAGATGGAGGATAGTAATAACACTATTGACCACTGAGTGAACCGTGCATTATAATATTCCTGTAGTGCTTGTTAGCGACCTGATGCAAATGTACCTAATGCATGTTTTTTTTAATGTCATTAACAGAGACAGCGATGTGCTTCCAAGACTCAGCACAAAAATACAAGTGTARATCCCAAATCGCAAACCTATTCCATATAGTGAACTACTTTTGACCAGAACCCAATAGGAACCCTAGTCAAAAGTAGTGCACTATATAGGGAATAGGATGCGATTCGGGATGCTATTCCCAAAGCCTTAATGGGAGTAGATGAGTTGAGGCTCCCATTTACCTAAAGCCATAAGAGCTTTGTAATAGCCGTATTAGCTGTGTATTATCCATGCAAACCTCACGCTGATCACCTCTATTGAGTTAACTGGTACCTTGATCATCCAGGCAATGGAACAGAATATGTATAATGGTGTAATTACATACTCGACTTTATCAGCTTTATGAAAATCATTCCACAACTTTTCTGCTGAGTTATGAAGAATCTATAGGAATACAGCGATCATACAAGTTTTGTTGGAGAAGGATTGTGTGTTTTTAACTGGACTGCTGGATTCTTGTACGGCTGGTGAAAGAGGGGATATTGCAAATATAATGATTGTTTCCGAGTCATCCTTATCAATGGCAGCTAAACAGTGCCCCCTAGTGGTACGGTAATAAACTACAGTTAGAAGGCCTAGTACCGTCAAATGTTTTCATCTTCTGGCCTCTGCGAAAGACTGTAGGTTATCTGACCTTATCGCAATGAAACTAAACTGTAGTGGTAGTCTATAATGTTATGATGATGATGATGATGATTACAGAAGCAAGGGGGTGGCAGGTAGCCTAGTGGTTAACGCGTTGGGCCAGTAACCAGAAGGTTGCTAGATTGAATCACGACCTGACGATGTAAAAAATCTGTCGTTCTGCCCCTGAACAAGACAGTCTGGTAGGCCGTCATTGAAAATAAGAATTTGTTCTTAAATGACTTACCTAGTTTAAAAAATATATTAAAAAATAAGCAGTGGTGGAAAAAATACCCAATCGTCATACTTGAGTAAATGTAAAGATACCTTAATAGAAAATGACTCAAGTAAAAGTCACCCAGTAAAATACTACGCGTCTAAAAGTATTTGGTTTTAAATATAATTATACTTAAGTATCAAAAGTAAAAGTATAAATCCTTTCAAATTGCTTATATTAAGCAAACCAGACGGCACCATTTTCTTGTTTTTTTATTTATTTACGGGTAGCCAGTGGCAACACTCCAACACTCAGACATAATATACAAACGAAGCACTTGTGTTTAGTGATTTCGTCAGATCAGAGGCTGTTGAGATGACCAGGGATGTTCTCTTGATAAGTGCTTGAATTGGACCATTTTCCTGTCCTGCTAAGCATTCTAAACGTAACAAGTACTTTTGGGTGTGATGGAAAATGTATGGAGTAAAAAGTACATCATTTTCATTAGGAAAGTAGTGAAGTAAAAGTAAAAGAAGTCAGAAATATAAAGAGTAAAATAAAGTGCATATACCCCAAAAAACMACTTAAGTAGTACGTAAAAATATTTATACTTAAGTACTTTACACCACTCATAAGCAATGAACAGTATAAAAGTCGACTGAACGGTAATAYCACAGAAATAAAACCCGAATGAGATTGTTTATAGTTACAATCCGTGACGCTAGGTGGCACCCGTTCGCCTTTACAGCACAGAGCGCGCATTAAACATATCAACGAAGAAGAAGTACAGCAACATGGCGTCAGCTGTCACAATGTTTTTGTTGTCATTTTTGTCCAACGTATTGTTCATTTCGGAGGCAGCGGATAGCGATTTCCTGAGTACGTTAGGCGCATGCTACAAACCTATCCGGGACGGTAGACCTACATCTGTCAAGTAAGTGGTCGTTGATCAGAGATGTTTTTAGAAGAAGAAAATCACCGCAAAGATTTTCTCAGTAGACTACTGTGAAGTTACATAAGGGAGTGAATGTTATTTATAATAAGGGTTACATTGAGAAAATCGGACCCCTTCAATTAAAATGAATGGCCATCCCGTCAGCAAATTATTCACTGAACAAAAATATAAATGCAAAATGTAAAGTGTTGTTCCCATGTTTCATGAGCTGAAATAATAGATCACAGAAATGATCAATATGCACAAATTTGTTTACATTCCTGTTAGTGAGCATTTCTCCTTTGCCAAGATAATTCATCCACCTGACAGGTGTGGCATATCAAGAAGCTGATTAAACAGCATGTCCATTACACAGGTGCACCTTGTGCTGGGGACAATAAAAGGCCACTCTAAAATGTGCAGGTTTGTCACACAACACAGTGCCACAGATGTAAAAATTTTTTGAGGGAGCGTGCAATTGGCATGTTGACTGCAGGAATGTCCACCAGAGCTGTTGCCAGAGAATTTAATGTTCATTACTCTACCATAAGCCGCCTCCAAACGGTCCTCCCAACCGCAGACCACGTGTAACTACGCCAGCCCAGGGCTCTCATTTACCAACGGTGCGTAGAAAAGCTTCTAAATAAACTTGTACAAAGAAAATGTTGAATGTTCGCAAGTACAAAAAAAGTTGCTCGTACGCTTGATTTACACACACCTGTAAGTATTTTTCCTTTTATAAATCAGACACGTTCTAAAACACCATACTAGTGCACTTGAAGTCTCATTTACATAAAGAACCGCCCTAAATGWCCYTTTATGGTCACAAACCTTCCCTTTTAAAGCTGCAAGAAATGTCACTAATTTCTGTCCGCCAACAAAGAAGAAATCAAAGAAGACAAAGAAAAACAACTTTTCGGARGCGGAAATAGAACCTRTGATCACCAAAGTGGAAGSAAAACAAGCCGTACTTTTTGGAGCCCTCAGCAATGGCRTGACAAATAAGAGAGAAAAAAATATTACRTGGGAGCAGGTTYGAGCTGTGGTAAAATCTGCCTCATCTGAGTGCAGAACAGTTAATGAAATGAAAAAGAAATGGTTTGATTTGAAAACAAAATGGATATAAGTGCAACAGGAGGAGGGCAGAGTGACTCTTCACTGTCTGCTATGGACCAGTGCATTGGCACTGTAATCGGAGAGACCGCAGTGTCTGGCATCATTTGGATACTGAGGACCCTCTCCCAGACCCTGAAGGAATACCGGACACACCGACTGATGGTAAGTCAAGCTTTATTTCGCAACCATATCAGACAGTGACCACATCGAAATATTTTTTTATTGACAATAAATATAACAAATATAATATATATATAAAAACATAACTGACCCTCAGCCATCCCAGACCTACCAGAAGGGTGTCCCCTGACCCTCAGCCATCCAGGCCTACAAGACAGGGTACAATGTAACACAGTAACAAGAACTTAACGTGAACTATTACAATTGTTACAATGTAACAACTTTGGTAACAATTATAACGTGAACTATTAACTTGACAATGTAACAACTTTGTAACAATTAACTTAACGTGAACTATTAACTTGTTACAAGTGAACAACTTTGTAAACAATTAACTTAACGTGAACTATTAACTTGTTACAAATGTAACAACTTGTAACAATTAACTTAACGTGAACTATTAACTTGTTTACAATGCTAACAACTTTGTAACAATTAACTTTAACGTGAACTATAACTTGTTACAATGTAACAACTTTGTAACAATTAACTTACCGTGAACTATTAACTTGTTACAATATGTAACAACTTTGTAACAATTAACTCTACCTGAACTATTAACTTGTTACAATGTAACAACTTTGAACAATAACTTAACGTGAACTATATTAACTTGTACAATGTAACAACTTTGTAACATATACTTAACGTGAACTATTAACTTGTACATGTTAACAACTTTGTAACAATAACTTAAGTGAACTATTAACTTGTTACAATGTAACAACATTGAACAATTGAACTTAACGTAACTATTAACTTGTTACAAATGCGAACAACTTTGTAACAATTAACTTAACTGTGAACTATTAACTTGTTACAATTAACAACTTTGTTAACAAATTAACTTACGTGAACTATTAACTTGTTACAATGTAACAACTTTGTAACAATTAACTTAACGTGAACTATTAACTTTTACAATGTAACAACTTGTAACAATTAACTTAACCTGAACTATTAACTTGTTACAATGTAACAAACATTGTAACAATGAACTTAACGCTGAACTATTAACTTCGTACAATGTAACAAATCAAAGCTGTCATTATTACAAATGTCACTCCGTATATATTTCTACAAAGAAAAATGCATTTAAGGCCAACCTTTTATCATAAGTGATCTAATAAACTTATTTAAAAGTCTCTAATATATCAATACATTTGATGAAGTTTATTTTTTATTTTTTCCCAGACCGTATCAACATCAAGCGTGGTGGTACGTGGCCATCAGCCTACCTGTCTGTCCAGAACGTGATAGACTGTGGCCGGCCGGTCCTGCTACGGAGGAGACACACAGGGGTTACCAATACCCTCACCAGAAGGGCATCCCTGACGAGACATGCCAACAACTATCAGGCTAAGAACAAAGTAGGGCCTGTAACATGAGTTAACATTTTGGTTTTTAATCCTGCATTTTGTTTTGATTTGTACTATTCCTCATAACGCCTGATTTGGATCTGGGTGATAAGAGATTAGTTTTGACAACTATTTTTCTGTACGCGCTAGTTTAAAGCAGTGCACTATGGGGGATAGGTGCATGGATTGTTACATTCGAATTTTGTCTCATAGCGTCGTATTCATCCATGTGCATAATTTCCATTCACAAATACACTTTGGCAGTTTACGTTAATTTTCATCATCACCCTTGTGATCTCTATATTCACCAGTGAGCTGTTCAACAGTGATCTCATATTCTACAGTGAGCTGTTCAAGTGATCTCTAGTATTCTACAGTGAGCTGTTCAACCGTGATCTCTATATTCTACAGTGAGCGTTCAACCAGTGATCTCTATATTCTACAGGAGCTGTTCAACCAGTGATCTCTATATTCTACAGAGTGTGAGCTGTTCAACCAGCTGATCTCTATATTCTACAGTGAGCGGTTCAACAGTGATCTCTATATTCTACAGTGAGCTGTTCAACCAGTGATCTCTTTTTCTACAAGAGTGTGAGCTGTTCAACCAGTGATCTTCTATATTTCTACAGAGTGTGAGCTGTTCAACCAGTGATCTCTATATTCTACAGTGAGCTGTTCAACAGTGGATCTCTATATTCTACAGAGTGTAGCTGTTCAACCAGTGATTCTCTATATTCTACAGTGAGCTGTTCAACCAGTGATCTCTATATTCTACAGTGAGCTGTTTCAACCAGTGATCTCTATATTCTACAGTGAGCTGGATTCAAACCAGTGATCTCTATATCTACAGAGTGAGCTGTTCAACCAGTGCATCTCTATATCTACAGAGTGTGAGCTGTTCAACCAGTGATCTCTATTATTCTAACAGTGAGCTGTTCAACCAGTGATCTCTATATTCTACAGTGGAGTGTTTCAACAGTGATCTCTATATTCTACAGAGTGTGAGCTGTTCAATCCAGTGATCTCTATATCTACAGTGAGTTGTCAACCAGTGATCTCTATAATTCTACAGTGACTGTCAACCAGTGATCTCTATATTCTAGTGAGCTGTTCAACCAGTGATCTCTATATTCTACAAGTGTGAGCTGTTCAACCAGTGATCTCTATTCTACAGTGAGTTGTCAACCAGTGATCTCTATATTCTACAGTGTGAGCTGTCTCAACCAGTGATCTCTATATTCACAGTGAGTGTTCAAACCAGTGGATCTCTATATTCTACAGTGAGCTGTTCAACCAGTGATCTCTATATCTACAGTGAGTTGTTCAACCAGTGATCTCTATATTCTACAGTGAGCTGTTCAACAGTGATCTCTATATCTACAGTGAGCTGTTCAACCAGTGATCTCTATATTCTAAGTAGCTGTTCAACCATGATCTCTATATTTCACAGTGAGCTGTTCAACCAGTGATCTCTATATTTACAGAGTGAGCTGTCAACCATGATCTCTGAATACTACAGTGAGTTGTTCACCATGATCCTATATTCTACAGAGTGTGACTGTTCAACCAGTAGTCTCTATTCTACGAGTGTGAATGTCACATGACCCTTATTCTACAGTGAGCTGTCGCAGTGATTATATTCTACGAGTGTGAGCTGTTCAACCGTGTGGGACGTTTCCTCTGATGCGTGGTGCTGTGTGCAGAACTACACCCGGTGGAAGGTAGGAGACTACGGGGAGGTCAGGAGAAACCAGATGAAGGCTGAGATTACACCAACGGCCTATCAGGTGAGATCCGTGTTCTTTGGTATCATGTTAACATTTCTCATCAGTCAGAAGAACAAAATAACAAGTAAAAGTTTTTATATATATTTTTTTTTTAGAAAATAAGAGTTTCCCTTTTTGATATCAACAAAATGCATATTTTAGCCTTGAGTGTTGTTTAAATGTATAAAGTTAGTAATAATATATTTAGTAAAATGTCCTTTGTAACTTGTGTTATTGTTCTTTCTTTGTTAAATAATTAAAATACCTCCACATTGTGGCTGCTCGTCCTGTCCTCAGCTGCGAGGTGTGATGGCTACGAAGGGCCTGGAGGCGTATCGGTGGGTAGGTGTGTGTTGCCGAGTTCCACCCCTTGTCTCTAATGAACCATATCATCTCCGTAGCAGGCTGGGGCGTGACGGAGGAGGGACGGAGAGTACTGGGTGGTCCGTAACTCCTGGGGAGAGCCTTGGTTAGTCTCTCTTGTTAATATATTCATTATTACACTTGTATGGAATATTACTCATTGAAAGACTGGACGACATACGCAATATACAGTGGGGAGAACAAGTATTTGATACACTGCCGATTTTGCAGGTTTTCCTACTTACAAAGCATGTAGAGGTCTGTAATTTTTATCATAGTACACTTCAACTGTGAGAGACGGAATCTAAAACAAAAATCCAGAAATCACATTGTATATATTTTTAAGTAATTAATTTGCATTTTATTGCATGACATAAGTATTGATCACCTACCAACCAGTAAGAATTCCGGCTCTCACAGACCTGTAGTTTTTCTTTAAGAAGCCTCCTGTTCTCCACTCATTACCTGTATATACTGCACCTGTTTGAACTCGTTACCTGTATAAAAGACACCTGTCCACACACTCAATCAAACAGACTCCAACCTCTCCACAATGGCCAAGACCAGAGAGCTGTGTCAAGGACATCAGGATAAAATTGTAGACCTGCACAAGGCTGGGATGGGCTACAGGACAATAGGCAAGCAGCTTGGTGAGAAGCAACAACTGTTGGCGCAATTATTAGAAAATGGAAGAAGTTCAAGATGACGGTCAATCACCCTCGGTCTGGGGCTCCATGCAAGATCTCACCTGTGGGGCATCAATGATCATGAGGAAGGTGAGGATCAGCCCCAGAACTACACGGCAGGACCTGGTCAATGACCTGAAGAGAGCTGGACCACAGTCTCAAAGAAAACCATTAGTAACACACTACGCCGTCATGGATTAAAATCCTGCAACGCACGCAAGGTCCCCCTGCTCAAGCCAGCGTATGTCCAGGCCCGTCTGAAGTTTGCCAATGACCATCTGGATGATCCAGAGGAGGAATGGGAGAAGTCATTTTGGTCTGATGACACAAAAATAGAGCTTTTTGGTCTAAACTCCACTCACCGTGTTTTGAGGAAGAAGAAGGATGAATACAACCCCAAGAACACCATCCCAACCGTGAAGCATGGAGGTGGAAACATCATTCTTTGGGGATGCTTTTCTGCAAAGGGGACAGGACGACTGCACCGTAGTGAGGAGAGGATGATGGGGCCATGTATCGTGAGATCTTGGCCAACAACCTCCTTCCTCAGTAAGAGCATTGAAGATGGTCGTGGCTGCGCGGTCTTCCAGCATGACAACGATCCGAAACACACAGCCAGGGCAACTAAGGAGTGGCTCGTAAGAAGCATCTCAGGTCCTGGAGTGGCCTAGCCAGTCTCCAGACCTGAACCCAATAGAAATCCTTTGGTGAGGGAGCTGAAAGTCCGTATTGCCCAGCGACAGCCCCAACCTGAAGGATCTGGAGAAGGTCTGTATGGAGGAGTGGCCAAAATCCCTGCGCAGTGTGTGCAAACCTGGTCAAGAACTACAGGAAACATATGATCTCTGTAATTGCAAACAAAGGTTTCTGTACCAAATATTAAGTTCTGCTTTTCTGATGTATCAATACTTATGTCATTCAATAAATGCAAATTAATTACTTAAAAATCATACAATGTGATTTTCTGGAGTTTTGTTTTAGATTCCGTCTCTCACAATTGAAGTGTACTATGATAAAAATTACAGACCTCTACATGCCTTGTAAGTAGAAAACCTGCAAAATCGGCAGTGTATCAAATACTTGTTCTCCCCACTGTATATAAAAGTATGTGGACACTCCTTCAAATTAGTGGATTCGGGCTATTTCAGCCTCACCGTTGCTGACAGGTATATAATTTTGAGCACACAGTCATGCAATCTCCATAGACAAACATTGCAGTTAGAATGGTCTTACTGAAGAGCCAGTGACTTTCAACGTTCCCGAAAAGATGTTAGGTTCAAACATCTTCTATTGTACAGAAAGTGAATAGCTTAAGCAAGATGCGCCCGACAGTCATGCAGCTCTGCTTCTAGCGTCTAAGCCTATTTTGTTTTTTGTGCTCCAAAACACCACTGGGCGGAGTGATCCTTGTTCGTACCCCACAGGGCAATTGAACTTATTTCAGAAGCTCCAAACTCCGCTGGCGGAGAAGAGGTATTCGCGAGGGAATCTATACCATCCTCCACTTCCGAGTATATTACTCGCTAATGTTCAGTCTCTGGATAATAAAAGTAGACGAGCTCAGGGCGAGGATCTCCTTCCAGAGAGACATCAGGGATGTTAACGTACTCTGTTTCACGAGAACATGGCTCTCCCGGATATACTGTCCCCGTCCATACAGCCAGCTGGGTTTCTCAGTACATCACACAGACATGAATAAAGAACTCTCCGGATTATACTGTCCCCCTCCATACAGCCAGCTGGGTTCTCAGTACATCACGTAGACAGGAATAAAGAACTTTCTGAGAAGAAGAAAGGCGGGGTGTATGTTTCATGATTAACGACTCACTGTGGTAACGTACAGAAACTCAAGTCCTTTTGTTCACCCGACTTAGAATACCTCACAATCAAATGTCGACCGTATTACCTCCCAAAATAATTATCTTCGGTTATAGTCACAGCCGTTTATATTCCCCTCAAGCTGATACCCGGCGGTCCTCAAAGAACTACACTGGACTATGCAAACTGGAAACCACATATCCTGAGCTGCATTTTATTGAGCTGGGGATTTTTAACAAAGCAAATTTGGAAAACGCTACCGAAGTTCTGCCTACACATTGACTGTATATCGCTCTAGAATAACATTGGACCACTGCCTACTCAACTTTTCGAAATGCAAGAAGCGAACACCGATGTTGCTTCCGGACAAGCTAAACACCTTCTTCGCGCCGCTTTGAGGAAAACACAATGACTGTCGCCGTAGCCTCACTTCTTGTCATATAAGTGCTTTGAGAGGCTAGTTAAGGACCATATCACCTCCACCTTACCTAGATCCACAATTTGCTTACAGCCAATAGATCCACAGATGATGCCAATCGCCATCACAGTGCAACTGCCCTTTCCATCTGGACAAGAGAATACTTATGCCTAAGAATGCTGTTCTTGACTACATCTCTCGG
>NW_019944646.1:63919-68590 GCF_002910315.2 Salvelinus sp. IW2-2015
TCATCCCATGGCTACCAGAAGTGTATCCCCATAACCCCTCAGCCATCCCAGCCTACAAGAAGGTGTCCCCTAACCCCTCAGCCATCCAGGCTACCAGAAGGGTGTTCCCCTGACCCCTCACGCAATCCCAGCAGCTACAAGAAGGGTGTTCCCTAACCCCCTCACCATGCCCAGCTCAAGAAGGTGTCCCTGACCCCTCAGCATCCGCTAGAAGGGGCACCTCAGCCCGCTACAAAAGGGTGTCCCTAACCCCCAGACAGTCAGAGGGGTCCCCTACCCTCCACGCAGAAGGTGTCACCTGACCCCCTCAGCCATCCCAGCCTACCAGAAGGGGTGTCCCCGACCCCTCAGCCATCCCAGGCCTACAAGAAGGTGTCCCCTGACCCCTCAGCCATCCCAGCCTACAACGGTGTCCCCTGACCCCTCAGCCATCCCAGCCTACAGAGGTGTCCCCTAACCCCTCAAGCCATCCCCAGCCTACCAGAAGGTGTCCCCTAAACCCGCTTAGCCATCCCAGGCCATACAGAAGGTTCCCTACCCTCAGCCTTCCGCAGCTAAAAACCAAAAATAGGGTTCTCCTAATCCTTCAGCCATTCCAGCCTAGAAGAAGCGGTGTCCTAACCCCTCAGCCTCCCGCCTACCAGAAGTGTGTCCCCTTGGGTGAGCGCTTCACTTTACCTCATTTTTGACTGACGCAGTCTTGAAACAACAGATGAGATAACACATTAGTTATTGGACTCAAAAGCGCGAATGGACTACTGCAACGCCCGAGAGAGAGAGAAATCATCAAAATGGCATTCCACTGAATATCACCCAGCACCCATGAGCCCATGCCTGACAGGATGTTTCCCACACCCAAGACCGACTGAGCCCCATTCGCTTGACAGGAAGTGCTTTCACCACACCAGACCATGATCGCCCGATGCCTGACAGGATGTGTTTCCCACCACCCAGACCGATAGCGCCCCATGCCTGACAGGAGTGGTTTTCCCCCACTCCAGACCATGAAGCCATGCCTGACAGAATGCTTCCCACCACCCAGCCATGAGCCCATCCTGACAGTGAGTGTTTC
The DNA here is from genome assembly GCF_002910315.2 of Salvelinus sp. IW2-2015. NCBI lineage: Eukaryota > Metazoa > Chordata > Actinopteri > Salmoniformes > Salmonidae > Salvelinus > Salvelinus sp. IW2-2015. The sequence goes on from NW_019944646.1 coordinate 64,992, forward strand.
CCACCACCCAGACCCGATGAGCCCCATGCCTGACAGGAGTGTTTCCCACCACCCAGACCCGATGAGCCCCATGCCTGACAGGAGTGTTTCCCACCACCCAGAGCCCTGGCACTGAGGACCAGAGTCAACATCATACAACGGTTTTAGGTATCTGTTCTTCCAATCATTGTAATCAAATCGACAAGGAAAACACATTTACATCGCACCAGAATTTATTGTCTCACATGTTTGACACAATCAACAAGTTGTTTCACTGTCGTGGAGCACACTGCAAAGCCTTGACAATGTAGTAAACCTAAAAAGGAATTGGCACATTTGTATTACATTCACGTAGTGGCATTTTAAAGGAATGTCATTTCAGAGGCAAACCTTGCTAGGCTGGTATTGCAGTGTGCCTCCTGTCCCAGACAAGCACAGCACAACGTCTTTTCAGCAGGCCTATGGTGCACTTCACTGTTGTTCTGGTGTGTGTGCGTGGGCTTGGTTGTACCTGGCCTCTTGTTGGTTTGTGAGGGGTTTGTGAGGGGAGTCATCAGCCATGTTTTTAGTGGGTCTCCTGCTGTTATGAACACAACATACTGTTTCCCAGTAGAGGTCTAACGAGGCAAATAAAAAGCTTGCTAATAAAACATACGCCATCCGTCTTCAACAGCTCCTTCCTGGAGGTTAAGGCCCGACTGAGAGACCCGACTGAGCTGTTCTGCACAATGAATGAATCATGTGTCCCACCTGGCCATTTGGCCACTACATTCAACAAAGCCCCAATGTGAATCCCAGATGACCTGCACGTTGACAGAGCGGAAACCTTTTCCGTTGACCAAGTTGAATTCGTTCACCGATGGTGCTTTTACTGCCATGTAGATGCAGTCAATTGCTCCTGCGACATTTGGGAAATCCATCTACGGTACGGAAATACCCTTTTTCCTCTGTCCTGTTGCACGGCAGTGTACGGAAACTGTATGTATTGTGGAGGTCAATGAAATAAAGCCACAAAGGACTGCAGGCAATATTCGGCTCCTGGTTGGTTGGGAAATGCCAGACCGATCCGCCATCTCCCGTTGGAATGTTCCAGTGGCCAGAAATCCCAAGGTGGAGAGGACTTTGGGTATGCACTGGGATGGTATTGGTACGTTTCATCTCCCTTTCAAATACCTTGAGAGAGAGTTTGGTTGCAGAGATACAATAAAATATGTCCTTGGAAAACGAAATCGACTACTAAGCCAAGCGTCGCTCTCAGCAAAAATAAAATCTGCACACTCATTGAAAACTCCCTGTGTAATGCAGCTTGTACCACATCCTCCAGCAATGCAATATTAGCCCTTTTGGACACGTCACAATGCCTCAGTGTTGACTTTATATATTATTTAACAGGTTTAACTAAATTGTCTTTCTAATTGACTTTATATATTATTTAACAGGTTTAACTAAATTGTCTTTTCTAATTGACTTTATTATTCAATTAAACTTAAATGGTTTCGAGTTTTATGAATTCGATAGAAAACTATTAGTAGCTTAAGTGTCTATAAAATAAATACATTAATAAACTATTTATGGATTATGTTTTGTCTTCATAGTTTATGATTTGGTCCAGTATGTCAATTCTTTCTCCATTTTTGGTGGATGGTATTTCATTATGCAGTTTGACTTTTCTACCACAATGTGCTGTGCGTACGCAGGGTCGAGAGATGTGCTTACATTTACACACATTCTCAAGTATAAGTACAAATTGATAAATCCCACACTTTGCTTAGAAATGATGGCACGCAGCATGGTTTACCAACACTTCTGTTCGTAGGCAACATGGATAAATGAGGGCCCTGGACCTCCACTTCCTGCTTCTTCACCTGCGGGATCGTCTTAGACCAACCACCCCGACAGCTGATGAAACTGAGGAGTATTTCTGTCTGTAATAAAGCCCTTTTGTGGGGAAAAACTCATTCTAATTGGCTGGGCCTGGTTCCCCAGTGGGTGGGCCTATGCCCTCCCAGGCCCACCCATGGCTGTGCCCCTGCCCAGTCATGTGAAATCCATAGATTAGTGCCTTTTGAATTAATTTAAATTGACTGATTTCCTTATATGAACTGTAACTCAGTAAAATCCTTGAAATTGGCGCATGTTGCGTTTTTATATTTTTGTTCAGTATATTTTAGCAAACTACCTGAACGCTCGGAAAAAAGAAAAGGGACCCTCCCCTATACTCAAAATAATAATTAAAACACAAAGTGGATAGAGGATAACATGTCTACCATTTACCCTCACTTCTTGGACAGACCAGAGCCTTAGATATGCCATTTTATAAAGTGTTCTTCCTCTTGTAAGCATTACATGGCAGGAATTGTGATCGCGCACAGGGCTGCTGGCCAGAAGGTTGTGGGTTCACAGACCACAGTGGACACGAGTAGATAGTAGATAGTAGGAGTGGGCAGGTCTTTATAGTAAAAGCATTGCATGAATCTATCATTGTATTTACAGATCCAAGAAAAAAATTGGCTTTTTCTGAACATTTCATGCAAGTCAACATAATTTAACATATTAACAGAATATTTTTTTATACCATACAAGTTACAGAAATTACAGGCTAAGAATGGACCGAGAGATAGTCCTGTGTTCATCGTATCATATTTCTCCAATGCCAAATCAGTGTGTCTTGTTTGCAACAAGACTGTCCCTGTTTGAAAATCATTTTATCTGAGACGTCATTAGGAATCTGAGCATGGTACTTTCAAAAGTAGACCTACCTTTCCACCCCAGACAGAGTAGCAGAGTTGAGGTCGCGTTGTATCCTTTCGCACCCCAAGGCAGAGTTAGTCCTACGCTTTCCACCCGACAGAGTAGTCCTACCCCTTTCTACCCCAGACAGAGTAGTCCTACCTTTCCACCCCAGACGAGTAGTCTACCTTCTCCACCCCAGACCGAGTAGTCCTACCCTTCTCTACCCCAGACAAGAGCTAGACCATACCTTTCCACCCCAGACAGAGTAGTCTACCTTTCCACCAGACAGAGTAGGTCACCCTTTCCACCCCAGACAAGAGTAGACCTACCTTTCCCCCCGAGCAGAGTAGGTCCTACCTTTCCACCCCAGACAGAGTGAGACATACCTTTCCACCCCAGACAGAGTAACTCTACCTTTCCACCCCAGACAGAGTAGTGTCGACCTTTTCCACCCCAGAACAGAGTAGACCTACCTTTCCACCCCAGACAGAGTAGGTCCTACCTTTCCACCCCAGACAGAGTAGTAACCTACCTTTCCACCCCAGACAGTAGACCTACCTTTCCACCCCAGACAGAGTAGACCTACCTTCACCCCCAGACAGGTAGACCTACCTTTCCACCCCAGACAGAGTAGCCTACCTTTCCACCCCAGACAGAGTAGACTACCTTTCCACCCCAGACAAGTAAGACCTACCTTTCCACCCCAGACAGAGTAGTCCTACCTTTCCACCCCAGGAGTAGGCCACATTTCCACCCAGAGTAGACCTACCTTTCCACCCCCAGACAGAGTGGACCTACCTTTCACCCCAGACAGAGTAGTCCTACCTTTCCACCCAAGACAGAGTAGTCCTACCTTTCCACCCAACAGAGTGGGCCTACCTTTATAC
>NW_019944646.1:70094-73167 GCF_002910315.2 Salvelinus sp. IW2-2015
AGGTAGAGCCTAGCCTTTCCACTCCAGAAGTAGGCCTACCTTTCCACCCGCAGACAAGAGTAGGCCTACACTTTCCACCCCCACGACAGAGAATCCCTACCCTTTCCACCCGACAGTAAAGTAGACCTACCTTTCCACCCCAGGACAGAGTAGATCCATACCTTCTTCACCCCAGACAGAGTAGACCCTCACCGTTCCAACCCCCAGAACAGAGTAGCCTACCTTTCCACTCCAGACAAGTACGCACTAACCGCTACCCCAACAGCAGTAGACCTACCTCCTCAACCCAGACAGAGAGCCTACCTCCTCCTAACAGAGTAGACCTACCTTTCCACCCCAGAACAGAGTAAGAGCCTACCTTTCCTACATCCAGACAGAGTAGAGCCTCACCTTTCCACCCCAGACAGAGTAGAGCTACCTTTCACCCCAGACAGAGTAGACCTACCTTTCCACCCCAGACAGAGTAGACCTACCTTTCCTCCCCAGACAAGAGACCTACTTTCCACCCAGACAGAGTAGCACTACCTTTCCACCCAGACAGCAGTGAGGCCTACCTTTCCACCCCAGACAGAGTAGTCTACCTTTCCACCCAGACAGAGTAGACCTACCTTTCCACCCCAGACAGAGTAAGGCCTACCTTTCCACCCCAGACAGAGCTATAGACCTACCTTTCACCCCAGACACCAGAGTAAGTGCCCTACCTTTCCCACCCCGACAGAGTAGACCTAACCTTTCCACCCCAGACAGGACGTGACCCTACGCTTCACCACAGACAGAGAGTCCTACCTTTCCACCCCAGACAGAGTACATCCTACCTTTCCACCCAAGACAGAGAGACCTACCTGTCACCCCAGACAGAGTAGCCTAACCTTTCACCCCAGACAGAGTAGTCCTACCTTTCCACCCCAGACAGAGTAGCCTAACCTTTCCACCCCAGACAAGTAGTCCTACCTTTCCACCCCAGACAGAGTAGACCTACCTTTCCACCCCAGACAGCAGAGGAGACCTTTTCACCCGACAGAGTGACCTACCTTTCCACCCCAGACAGAGTAGGCCTACCTTTCCACCCCAGACAGAGATAGCCTACCTTTCCACCCCAAGACAGAGTAGACTACCTTTCCACTCAGACACACTAGCCTACTTCCTCCCAGACAGAGTAGACCGTCACCTTTCCCACCCCAGACAGAGTAGCCTAACCTTTTCCACCCCAGACAGAGTAGACCTACCTTTCCACCCCAGACAGAAGTAGTCCTACCTTCCCACCCCAGACAGAAGTAGACCTACCTTCCACCCCAGACAGAGTAGTCCTACCTTTCCACCCAGACAGAGTAGACCTACCTTTCCACCCCAGACGAGTAGTCCTACCTTTCCACCCCAACAGAGTAGACCTACCTTTCCCCCCAGACAGAGTAGACCTACCTTTCCACCCCAGACAGAGTAGTCCTACCTTCCCCCAGACAGAGTAGACCTACCTTTCCACCCCAGACAGAGTAGTCCTACCTTTCCACCCCAGACAAGTAGCCCCTACCTTTCCACCCCAGACAGAAGTAGTCCACCTTTCCACCCCAGACGAGTAGTCCTACCTTTCCACCCCAGACAGAAGACCTACCTTTCACCCAGACAGCAGTAGACCTCCTTTCCACCCCAGACAGAGTAGTCCTACCTTTCCACCCCAGCGCAGATAGCCTACCCTTCCCACCCGCAGAGCAGATAGTCCCTATACCATTTCCACCTCAGACAGATTAGAGCCTACCTTTCCACCCAGACAGAGTACCGCATAACCTTTCCACCACAGTCTTACCTCCACCCATGCCAGTAGCTATGAGCCTACCTTCTCCGACCCCAGCAGGAGTACCGACCTTTCCACCCAGCAGTGACAGTAGCTCCTGAACCTTTCCACCCCAGAGCTAGGACCTCCTTTCCACACCCAGAGTAGATCCTTTGACTCTTGTCCATCACCCATAGACAGAGTTAGTCCGTACCTTTCCACTCCCAGACAAAGCCAGTAGTACCACTCCTTTCTCACCCCAGACAGAGTATCCTACCTCTTCCACCCCAGACAGAAAGTCAGCCTACCTTTCCACCCCAGACAGAGTAGACCTACCTTTCCATCCCAGACAGAGTAGTCCTACCTTTCCACCCCAGACAGAGTAGTCCTACCTTTCCACCCCAGACAGAGTAGTCCTACCTTTCCATCCCAGACAGAGTAGACCTACCGATGCAGGCTTTAACTGCTGGCTACTCTTCTTCTGTGGTTTAACCCAATGAGAGAAGGTCACAAGTGTTTTCCTAAAAGCTGTCTCGGTTTAAACGTCTTCTATTGTACAGAAAGTGAATGGCTTAATCAATTGATAGTGACGGAAGTAATCGAATTCCCAAGCAAAGTCCATTTTTTTTTGTCTCCTCGGCTATCGAAGGTTGTAGCTCAGCCTCAATGTCAAATAAACGAAACAATGATATCCTCATACGCATCGGAGTCACGTCTTTCCCAGCTTCACTATATATACAGCAGTATGTGGACACCCCTTCAAATTAGTGGATTCAGCTATTTCAGCCACACCCGTTGCTGACAGGCCCTAACCTGTTTCTGCATGACAATGCCCCCGTGCACAAAGCCAGGTCCATACTGAAATGGTTTGTTGAGATCAGTGTGGAAGACCATTGAATGGCCTGCACAAAGCCCTGACCTCAACCCCATCGAACACCTTTAGGGATGAATTGGAACGCAGACTGCGAGCCAGGCCTAATCGGCCAACATCAGTGCCCGACCTCACTAATGCTCGTGTGACTGAATGGAAGCAAGTCCCTGCAGCAATGTTCCAACATCAGTGCCCAACCTCACTAATGCTCGTGTGACTGAATGGAAGCAAGTCTCCCGGGTGGCGCAGTGGTCTAGAGCGCAGTGGTCGCAGTGCTAGCTGCGCCACCAGAGTCTCTGGGTTCACGCCCAGGCTGGGTTCACGCCCAGGCTGGGTTCACGCCCAGGCTGGGTTCGCGCCCAGGCTGGGTTCGCGCCCAGGCTGGGTTCGCGCCCAGGCTGGGTTCGCGCCCAGGCTGGGTTCGCGCCCAGGCT
>NW_019944646.1:73760-75383 GCF_002910315.2 Salvelinus sp. IW2-2015
CATCTCTACCACACAAGCAACCATTGCTGACTAGAGAGAGAGTAACACATCTTCTACCACACAGGAACATCGTGACTAGAGAGAGAGTTACACATCTCTACCACACAGGAACATCGTGACTAGAGAGAGAGTTACACATCTCTACCACACAGCAACATTGTGACTAGAGAGAGAGTTACACATCTCTACCACACAGGAACATTGTGACTAGAGAGAGAGTTACACATCTCTACCACACAGGAACATTGTGACTAGAGAGAGAGTTACACATCTCTACCACACAGGAACATCGTGACTAGAGAGAGAGTTAAACATCTCTACCACACAGGAACATCGTGACTAGAGAGAGAGTTACACATCTCTACCACACAGGAACAACTCATTGTGACTACAGAGAGTTAAACATCTCTAGCGTTCCCAGAAGAGTAGAGGCTGTTACAGCAGCAATGTTCCAACATCTAGTGGAAAGCCTTCCCAGAAGAGTGGAGGCTGTTACAGCAGCAATGTTCCAACATCTAGCGGAAAGCCTTCCCAGAAGAGTGGAAGCTGTTATTCCAGCAAAAAGGGGACCAACTTCATATTAATGCCCATGATTTTGGAATGAGATGTTCGGCGAGCAGATGTCCACATACAGTCCTGGTTTTAACAGCCCTTCACTGACACGGAGGTAGACTATTTAAAGAGTGCATTGTGGGTTGAGGAAATGGCCGACAAATCTATGGAAGTAGCAGCCTATAGCCTAATGTCTGTCAAACAGGTAGGTCCCACCTCTTCTTTCCTAACTAGGAAGAAATAGGCTCCAACACAAAGCCCTCTTGTTGTTAGTAAAGTCTAATTAAAATGAAGACTGTTTAAATGAACCTTCCTTGAATTTGCCTCCTTTCAGCACCATGAGCTGTCCTTTTCTGATCGATTGTGGCTGCTGCTTCAAGTTTCAGCACCACAATGTCAGTTACTAGAATCGGGCTTATTGTGAGGACAATAACTCTGATAAATGCATCATGGACAAGAAACATATTTTTATTAAAATCAATTATAGTAGTTGCAAGTAAAGAAAAAAAAAAATTTGACCTCCGGTTTTCATCTTTACATTTTCCTTCTCAAACGGAACAGAACATAGATTCTAGCTAGTCCGTACGCAAGATATAGAGCATCACAATGTCGCTTTCTCGAATCTGGCTTATTATGAGGTCAATAACTGCATTATGAGGTCAATAACTGCATTATGAGGTCAATAACTGCATTATGAGGTCAATAACTGCATAATGAGGTCAATAACTACATAATGAGGTCAATAACTGCATAATGAGGTCAATAACTGCATAATGAGGTCAATAACTGCATAATGAGGTCAACAACTGCATTATGAGGTCAATAACTGCATAATGAGGTCAATAACTGCATAATGAGGTCAATAACTACATAATGAGGTCAATAACTGCATAATGAGGTCAATAACTGCATAACGAGGTCAATAACTGCATTATGAGGTCAATAACTACATAACGAGGTCAATAACTGCATTATGAGGTCAATAACTGCATAGCGAGGTCAATAACTGCATTATGAGGTCAATAACTGCATTATGAGGTCAATAACTGCATAACGAGGTCAATAACTGCA
>NW_019944646.1:80787-81909 GCF_002910315.2 Salvelinus sp. IW2-2015
TATGAGGTCAATAACTGCATAACGAGGTCAATAACTGCATAACGAGGTCAATAACTGCATAACGAGGTCAATAACTGCAGTATGAGGTCAATAACTGCAGTATGAGGTCAATAACTACATAATGAGGTCAATAACTGCATTATGAGGTCAATAACTGCATTATGAGGTCAATAACTGCATAATGAGGTCAATAACTGCATAAGGATGTCAATAACTGCATAATGAGGTCAATAACTGCATAATGAGGTCAATAACTGCATTATGAGGTCAATAACTGCATAATGAGGTCAATAACTGCATTATGAGGTCAATAACTGCATTATGAGGTCAATAACTGCATAATGAGGTCAATAACTGCATAACGAGGTCAATAACTGCATTATGAGGTCAATAACTCAATGACCCAAGTGTATGTTTTGGGACTAGACCTAAATCAAACATAATTTCCAGAAGAAACCTTCGACTATCCTCCTGAACTGCCACTGTAGACCTATACAGCACAGCCATTGGTTAATAAGGAGCACACACAAAAAAACGTTTTTATCAGGAAGAGCAGAGCATGCTGGGGATCAGGGTCTGAATATCCATTGCAGTGGGTACCGCAGCCTAGTTTTATTCACACCATCCCAGCAGCGCAAAACACTCAGGAAGGAAGTACATTTTCTTATAAATATAACTTTGCTATGTGCTTCTAATGCACTTTGTATAGTCTACTGTATAGTCTGCTGTATAGTCTGCTGTATAGTCCTACTGTATAATCTACTGTATAGTCTACTGTATAGTCTACTGTATAGTCTACTGTATAGTCTACTGTATAACCTACTGTATAGTCTACTGTATATCCTACTGTATATCCTACTGTGTAACCTACTGTGTAACCTACTGTATAGTTGACTGTAGAGTCTACTGTAGAGTCTACTGTATAGTCTACTGTATAGCCTTACTGTATAGCCTTACTGTATAGCCTGCTGTACAGTCCTACTGTACAGTCCTACTGTATAGTCTACTGTATAGCCTACTGTATAGCCTACTGTATAGTCTACTGTATAGCCTGCTGTATAGTCCTACTGTATAGTCTACTGTATAGTCTACTGTATAGTCTACTGTATAGTCTACTGTATA
>NW_019944646.1:87069-100340 GCF_002910315.2 Salvelinus sp. IW2-2015
AAGTAGTAATAAATATATGTAGTAAAATGTTCTTTGTAACTTGTGTTTTTTAATTGTTCTTTCTTTTGATAAACCTCCTTCTCACATTGTGGCGGTTGTCCTGTTCCTCAGCTGCGGTGTGATGGCTACGAAGGGCCTGGAGGCGTATCGTGGTGGTGTGTTTGCCGAGTTCCACCCCTTGTCTCTAATGAACCATACATCTCCGTAGCAGGCTGGGGGGTGACGGAGGACGGGACGGAGTACTGGGTGGTCCGCAACTCCTGGGGAGAGCCTTGGGTTAGTCTCTCGTGTTCAATATATTCATTATTACACTTGTATGGAATATTTACTCATTGAAAGACTGGACGACATACTTTTATATTGCGTATGTGGACACTCCTTCAAATTAGTGGATTCGGGCTATTTCAGCCTCACCCGTTGCTGACAGGTATATAATTTTGAGCACACAGCCATGCAATCTCCATAGACAAACATTGGCGATAGAATGGTCTTACTGAAGAGCTCAGTGACTTTCAACGTTCCCGAAAAGATGTCTGGGTTCAAACATCTCTATTGTACAGAAAGTGAAAGCTTAAGCAAGATGGCGCCGACAGTCATGGCAGCTCTGCTTCTAGCGCCTAAGCAACTTTGCAGTATTTCGCTTTTTGTGCTCCAAACACCATCGGCGGAGGCGGAGTGGATCCTTTGTTCGTACCCCACAGGGCAATTGAACTTATTTCAGAAGCTCCAAGACTCCGCTGGCGGAGAAGAGGTATTCGGAGTGGAATTCTATACCATCCTCCACTTCCGAGTATATTACTCTCTAATGTTCAGTCTCTGGATAATAAAGTAGACGAGCTCAGGGCGAGGATCTCCTTCCAGAGAGACATCAGGGATTGTAACGTACTCTGTTTCACGAGAACATGGCTCTCTCGGGATATACTGTCCCCGTTCATACAGCCAGCTGGGTTCTCAGTACATTACACAGACATGAATAAAGAACTCTCCGGATATACTGTCCCCCTCCATACAGCCAGCTGGGTTCTCAGTACATCACACAGACAGGAATAAAGAACTCTCAGGACATACTGTCCCCCTCCATACAGCCAGCTGGGTTCTCAGTACATCACACAGACGGGAATAAAGAACTTTCTGAGAAGAAGAAAGGCGGGGTGTATGTTTCATGATTAACGACTCACGGTGTGACTGTGGTAACGTACAGAAACTCAAGTCCTTTTGTTCACCCGATCTAGAATTCCTCATAATCAAATGTCGACCGTATTACCTCCCAAAAGAATTCTCTTCGGTTATAGTCACAGCCGTMTATATTCCCCCTCAAGCTGATACCACGGCGGTCCTCAAAGAACTACACTGGACTATGCAAACTGGAAACCACATATCCTGAGGCTGCATTTTATTGTAGCTGGGGATTTTAACAAAGCAAATTTGAGCAAAACGCTACCGAAGTTCTGCCAACACATTGACTGTAGTACTCGCTCTATAATAACATTGGACCCCTGCTACTCAACTTTTCGAAATGCCAAGAAGGCAGACACCGAGGTCTTGCTTCCGGACAAGCTAAACACCTTCTTCGCCCGCTTTGAGGAAAACACAATGACTGTCACTTCTGTCATCATGAAGTGCTTTGAGAGGCTAGTTAAGGACCATATCACCTCCACCTTACCTAGATCCACTTCAATTTGCTTACCGCCCCAATAGATCCACAGATGATGCAATCGCCATCACAGTGCAAACTGCCCTTTCCCATCTGGACAAGAGGAATATCTATGTAAGAATGCTGTTCATTGACTACAGCTCAGCATTAAACACCATAGTACCCTCCAAACTCATCATTAAGCTCAGGGCCCTGAGTCTGAACCCCGTCCTGTGCAACTGGGCCCTGGACTTCCTGTCGGGCCACCCCAGGTGGTGAAGGTAGGAAACAACACCTCCACTTTGCTGATCCTCAACACTGGGGCCCCACAAGGGTGCGTGCTCAGCCCCCTTCTGTAGTCCCTGTTCACCCATGACTGCGTGGCCACGCACGCCTCCAACTCATCAAATGGTCCACCCACACAGACAACCTCAGGAGGCTGAAGAAATTTGGCTTGGCCCCTAAAACCACCACAGACTTTTACAGATGCACAATTGAGAGCATCCTGTCGGGCTGTATCACCGCCTGGTATGGCAACTGCACTGCCTGCAACCGCAGGACTCTCCAGAGGAAACAGTCTAGAAGGAGATCCCACATATGCTGAGCACTTGTTGGCTGCTTTTCCTTCACTCTGCGGTCCAACTCATCCCAAAAATAAACGTAAAATTTGACCTGATTTGTTTTCATCAATTGATAGACAGAATTATATTACCCCCCAAGTAAAGTCAAAAAAAAATTGTCTCTTTGGCTATAGAAGGTTGTAGTTCAACCTCTGAATGTCAAATAAACTTAACAATGACGTCTGTCCTCTGTTACAACACTCACTACCGAGTTCCAAACTGCCTCTGGAAGCAACATCAGCACAAGAACTGTTTGTCGGGAGCTTCATGAAATGGGTTTCTATGGCTGAACAGCCGCACACAAACCTAAGATCGCCATGCGCAATGCCAAGCGTCGTCTGGAGTGGTGTAAAGCTCACCACCACTGGACTCTGGAGCAGTGGAAACGCGTTCTCTGGCGTGATCAATCATGCTTCACCCTCTGGCAGTCCGACGGACAAATCTGTCCGACGGACGAATCTGGGTTTGCGTTTGTAGAACGCTACCTTCCCCAATGCATAGTGCCAACTGTAAAGTTTGGTGGAGGAGGAATAATGGTCTGGGGCTGTTTTTCATGGTCCGGGCCCCTTAGTTCCAGTGAAGGGAAATCTTAACGCTACAGTATACAATGACATTCTAGATGATTCTATGCTTCCAACTTTGTGGCAACAGTTTGAGGAAGGCCATTTCCTGTTTCAGCATGACAATGCCCCTGTGCACAAAGTGAGGTTCCTACAGAAATGGTTTGTCAAGATCATTGTGGAAGAACTCAACTGGCCTGCACAGAGCCCTGACCTCAACCCCATCGAACACCTTTGGGATGAATTGGAACCCCGACTGCGAGCCAGGTCTAATCGCCCAACATCAGTGCCCGACCTCACTAATGCTCTTATGGCTGAATGGAAGCAAGTCCCCCTGCAGCAATGTTCCAACATCTAGTGGAAAGCCTTCCCAGAAGAGTGGAGGCTGTTATAGAAGCAAAAGGGGGGGACTAACTCCATATTAATACCAATGATTTTGGAATGAGATGTTCGGCGTGCAGGTGTCCACATACTGTTGATCATGTAGTGAATGAGCTTCCCTTTCTGTTGATCCTGTTTTGGGTGATTTTATAGATTAAGACACAGTTTCTTTTAATCATCTATACATCTATGATGTACACGGAGGGTAACGGGGACGTACCCACGGAGTGTAACGGGGACGTACCCACGGAGTGTAACGGGGACGTACCCACGGAGGGTAACGGGGACGTACCCACGGAGGGTAACGGGGACGTACCCACGGAGGGTAACGGGGACCGTCCCCGGAGGGTCACGGGAGTACCACGAGGGTGGGCCGGGGATGTAGGGGTAAAGGTGTTTGTTTTTGTGTTTTGCAGGGAGAGTACGGCTGGGCGAGGATCGTAACCAGTGCTTATAAAGGAGGGAAAGGTAACTGGTACAACCTGGCCATAGAGAAGAGCTGTGCTTACGGAGACCCATCATTAACGTAAAGAAAGAACGAATCGTTCATTTCTGTGGTGTCATAACCATCTTGACTGATCCCTGAATATTATTATTGGAGAATACCGTGCGTCACTCAAACAGTTGACCAGTGCTGCCGTCAACTGGATGTGGTATAATGGTTCCATAGTAGGACATGATCTAGGATAGTTTAGCCTTTTAGATTGTAGTGATAAGATTACATGGACAGAGGGGACTGATCGAGATCAGCACTCCTACTGAGCGCTTTGTGAATATGGGACCTGGAGCCTACCTCTTCCTTCATTAGTAGCCCTCCTCCCTCCTCCTCCCTCTACTGTGAGCTTTATGAATACGGGGCATTCTCTGTAACTATCGCTAACTTTACACTGATATTGATTATAATTTAAATTCTGTTTCTTGCATGCTTTCAGCTCATTCAAGTGTCTCTGACAGACTACTTTTCAACTCTATGTTTTGTTGTTTGTATGTATAGTTGTATACACGAACACATACTAAACAATACTACCTAATTTGCCTGGGCTATTTGCTGTTTTTTATTACAATTTTTTTGAAAGAATAACAATGATTTTTGTTGCCTTTTTTCCCCATTTGGTTTGTAGTTTGTAAAGCAAAACATGGATCTAACAAACCCGGTTTAACCTCTTGGTAATGTGCGCTTTTTAAAGCTGTTCATTGGTCAGGAAAGGTTAGGATATCAGGATAATCTGATTAGCTACATTACGCTCCTGATCTTTTCTTAGATTGATATTGTTGCCAATCTGAGCTCGAGGTCAAATCCCAGATACAAACTAATCTACAGGCGAGGCTGTTAAGTAAAGGGCTTTAGTTATTAGTAAATTAGATAGCCGCTCTAAAAGACGTTAATCTGTTTAAAGGCCCAGTTCAGTCAAAACACATTTTCTCTGTCTTATATATTATATACTTTCACACTATGAGGTTGGAATAATACTGTGAATGAAGGAAATTATGACAATGTTTTTTAGTGTAAGAGTTGTTTTAAAAGTCCGCTTGAAAGTTCCTGTTTTCTGTGGATGTTTTAATTAGTTTTTCTCCATCACAGCAGTACAGTAAGCCTTAACTGTTCACCAACCATTCACGTTGCATGTGCCATTGCAAACATACGTTATTCAATCATTTCATCCAAACTGCTCGCGTACGTAACGGGATTTGCGTAGCCAGGCGCTAAAATAGAACTTGGTTATTGGAACAACGAAGTGGTTCTATTGGAACAGAACTGGTCTATTGAACAGAGTGGTTCTATTTGGAAAAGCAGTGGTTCTAGAAAACGTGTTCTATTGGAACAGAACGTGGTTCTATTGGAACAGAACGTGGTCTATTGAGACAGTACTTGGTTCTATTGAGAACTTTCTATTGGAACAGAACGTGGTTCTATTTGAACAGAACGGGTTATTGGAAAGTACTGGTTTATTTGAACAGAACGTGGTTCTATTGGACAGAACGTGGTTCTATTGGAACAGAACGTGGTTCATTGACAGTAACTGGTTTATTTGGAACAGAACGTGGTTCTTATGTGAACAGAACTTGGTTCTATTTGACCAGAACAGTGGTTCTATTTTGACCAGAACGTGGTTCTATTTAGAGGCTTGAGATGCTGCAACATACACCGAAGGCGCACAGCTATGATCAACGGGGTTGGCTTAGATTGTTGAATACATGTAAACTATATTTAGTCTCCGATGTTTATTGAAAACATAAATAAATTGCACAATGAGCACTTGTTATCTCTCAAATACATCATCAGTTTGTTGGTAGCTACTAGCTAGCTAGCTAGCTAGCTAAATGACATGAAATCAGTCAAAACACCTAAATAAGACATGGTATCAACGAGATGAAACGAGCCACATATGATTCCCTACGTGGTAGTTTCTTGTTCATTGTTGGTGGCTCTCTGGCCATCCAGACTCATGACAACACACGGACTCCTGCCCCCATTGAAGCTTACGCGTCGTTTTCCTGCTGTTGTCAGGTAACCCATCTACTGGTTTATAGGAGGACCATGTGAGGGGGGATTGAACGATGAACAAGGTCCACACTCCAGTCCAGATGGAAACGGTGATGCAACTTAAAGGTGGTTGCCAACTGRCATATAAAATCCACAGAAGAAGAAACGTGAAGATGAGAGATGAATAAGGGAAACTAACTCGGTTTCCCCCTTTTATCTGTGGATTAATTGTTGGAATAGAGAACACACGATTTTGTATAATTCATATTGGGTCAAAATTCTATATTAATCCAGCAAAGAAAAAAAAGGACCATATGATTTCAGGTCAAATAAAAACACAATGTTTATCTCCCAGTACAGATTAGATAGCAACAGCAAGCTAGCTAAATGTCCACAAATGATTCATGTGTTTTTCTACCTGTCCCAAAAATGAATATAGTTGATTCACAGTTTTGGTATTTTAACCTGTATGTCATGAGGAGAGACCAAATCAACATGCAGTAACAATGGCCGACGCAGACGCAGTTTGGTCAGCGTGTTACAGTAGGTCTATATTGACTATACAGTTTACACTAGGACGGATCATTGGCCTCCACAGTAACGGCCTCAATGTGTTTAACTCAAAACCTTTGTGTGTTGACCTTATTGACCAGAAATGAACTGAAGTATGTGCGAACTATATTATTATTAGCCTACTATCAAGGAGTCGTTATTATGACCAGTGTGATGTAAATGGCGGGAAAACACAGAAACTATATCATTGAATGAGCCCCGGTGATTATTCCATTTAAAAGACCGCAGAATCCACAAAGTCTCCCGTCAATTATGTCCCCGGAAGTGGTGAAAATATACCCTTTAATAAAGAGCACCCCCAGAACGCAACTGCTCACCAATCGACCGCTTGATTGGAGGAGATAAGGCTATCGGCCGCGGCCGGATCTTTGAAATATTATATTATTATTATTATTATTATTATTATAGGCCTATACGGGATTTATATTACATTTTGCACAATGCGATGAGAACGTCACGCAGGCATTGATATTTAGGATTGAAGATAATTTAAAAAAAAGACGATGCCTGGTGAAGCGCGGCTCCATCAGTGCGCCTCTATTGCAGGTCATCTGAAAACAACAACAATAGATGTATCATGTCGTGTTTGAGCGTCGCATGCAGCGCTGTTATTGTCCTGTTCGGAGCCGTTTGCAGCGTTTTCATATTCTGTGAGTATCTGATTTATTACGCCGCGATATTACAGTGCGGTTGGCCGGAGATCGACCACGGTGCCCCGTCGAGTGAGAGGAGCGCAGACGGCCAACCGGAGCCGGAGGTTCTCCGCGCTATGATACTGTCAGACACGCACCTCCTCGGCGCTGTCGGAGGGCACTGGTTCGACAAACTGCGAAGGTAATTGATCCTCATAAATATATARGTTATTATGCATTTTATTTTATTGTGAAACAAAACAACAACAAA
Organism: Salvelinus sp. IW2-2015; assembly: GCF_002910315.2. Classification (NCBI taxonomy): domain Eukaryota; kingdom Metazoa; phylum Chordata; class Actinopteri; order Salmoniformes; family Salmonidae; genus Salvelinus; species Salvelinus sp. IW2-2015. The sequence goes on from NW_019944646.1 coordinate 94,225, forward strand.
AAAGTATGTTTTGCGTAGTTTCTAGGGAACGCATGACGCTCCGTGTCAGCCTATATCCACGCTGTCTCTAAGCAGATTAGAGCAGTTCAGTCGTCAGCAATAACAACAAGCAAGGGTAGTGCATGGTGCGCTGAGCTGACGGATGACTGACCGATGCGTGGTCTGTCTCTGTGCCACCTCAGGGAATGGCAGATGGAACGAGCTTTCCAGACCGCCCTGGCCCTGCTCCGACCTGAGGTCGTGTTTATACTGGGGGATGTGTTCGATGAGGGYAAATGGAGCTCTCCGAAGGTATGTAGTAGCCATAAAAGCACCTTATAGGCCCACTGCAGTGCATTTGGTGGGGGGGGGGTTCAAGTGGGGTTCGAAACCTACGACTCTTAGTCTTAGCCATTACACAAAGAGGACCAAACCCGTTGATGTTATTCTCGCAACACGAGGCATGTTTCTGTAATGGTTCTAGACCTGAAGTATTTAGTGCTTTTGTTCCCAGCATGTTTCTGTAATAGTGTTTCTGTAATAGTGTATATATCTGCTATATGTATAACTATTGTTCTACTCTATTCAGGGAGACGGTATATCCAATATTGGGGTTAGGGACTGATGAAAGAGAAGACGAGGAGACGACAGAAGAAGAGACAGACACGAGAACTAGAGAGCTAGTGAGACAGAGAGACAGAGAGACAGAGAGACAGAGAGACAGAGAAGAGAGACAGAGAAGAGAGAGGAGCAGAGAGAGAGAGAGAGAGAGAGACGAGAGAGAGAGAAAGGAGAGAGAGAGAGAGGAGGGGGGGGAGGAGAGAGAAGAGAAGAGCAGAGAGACAGAGAGCAGAGAGAGAGAAGAGAGGAGAGTAGGACGGAGAGAGAAGAGAGAGAGCAGAGAGAGAGAGAGAAGAGAGAGAGAGAGGACAGGGTAGAGATGATAGAGTGGGAATGGAGAGAGATTCACATAAGGAGGTGAAAAAGCTCAGTGACTTACTTCACTCCTTTCTTGGTGCCATTCTGTGGAGGTGGTGTTGAAGCGCTTCTCAAAGCGTTGTAATTGAACCAGTCCACTTCTTAGGAGGACAAAGAAGCCAGTTAGACAGCAGTCCAAGTCCAAACGTGTGTGGATTATTTGTGAGATTTTAAATCGGCTCTTTTCATCTCATTACAGTTTGACTCAATTCATCACAATGTTCTCGTAACAAGAGTCGTACTGGTACTGGAATGTTCTCGTAACGAGAGGTACTACGTACCGGAATGTTCACGTACAGAGAGGCTACCGTACGGTACCGGATGTTCACGTACAGAGAGGCTCCAGTCGGTACTGGAATTCTCGTAACAGAGAGGCTACCGTACGGTACTGAGATGTGTCACCGTAACAGAGAGGCCCTTGGTACGGTACTGGAATGTTCTCGTAACAGAGAGGCTACCGTACGGTACTGGAATGTTCTTACGTAACAGAGAGGCTACCGTACGGTACCGGAATGTTCCGTAACAGAGAGGCTACCGTATGGTACCGGAATGTTCACGTAACAGAGAGGCTACCGTATGGTACCGGAATGTTCACGTAACGAGAGGGCTACCGTATGGTACCGGAATGTTCACGTAACAGAGTACTCCTATATTTACGAACAGAGATGCTACCGTATGGTACCGGAATGTTCACGTAACAGAGAGGCTACCGTACGGTACTAGAATGTTCACGTAACAGAGAGGCTACCGTATCGGTACGTGGAATGTTCACGTAACAGAGAGGCTACCGTACGGTACTAGAAAGTTCACGTAACAGAGAGGCTACCGTACAGTACTAGAATGTTCACGTGATACAAGGCTACCGTACGGTACCGGAATGTTCACGTAACAGAGAGGCTACCGTACGTGTGACTGATGAAGGTGTTCACGTAACAGAGAGGCTACCGTACGGTCTAGAATGTTACGTAACAGAGAGGCTACCGTACTGGCTTACCGGAATGTTCACGGAACGAGATGCTACCGTATGACCGGAATGTCACGTAACAGATGAGAGCTACCGTACGGGTACAGAATGTTCACGGAACAGAGATGCTACCGAGTGGTACCGGAATATGTCACGTACAGAGAGGCTACCGTACGGTACTGAATGTTCACGGAACAAGAGTGCAAGTCCACGTATGGTTACGGAATGTTCACGTAACAGAGAGCTACCGTACGGTACTGCAATGTTCACGAACAGAAGGCTACCGTACTGGGTACTGGAATGTTCACGTAACAGAGAGGCTACCGTACGTATCTCAATGTCCGAAACGAAAGCTACGTACGGTACGAATGTTCCTACGTAACAGAGAGGCTACCGTACGGTACTGGAATGTTCTCGTAACAGAGAGGTACCGTACTCGTACCGGAATGTTCACGTAACAGAGAGGCTACCGTACGTTGGTACCGGATGTTCACGTAACAGAGGCTACCGTACGGACGGAATGTTCACGGTAACAGGAGAGCTAGCCGTACGGTACTGAATGTTCTCGTAACAGAGAGGCTACCGTACGTACCGGAAATGTTCACGTAACAGAGGGCTACCGTACGGTACTGGAATGTTCTCTAACATATACCTACGTTAGACTGGAATGTTCACGAATCAGAGAGGCACTCCGTACGGTCATCTCTAAGTAAGACATGCTTTTGGTACGGAATCAGTAACAGAGGAGGCTACCGTACCAGGTACTGGAATGTTCACGTAACAGAGAGGTCCTACGTACGATGTAGCGGAGGCTACCGTAAGACCGGAATGTTCTCGTAACAGAGCAGGGCTACCGGTACGGTACTAGAATGTTACACGAACAGAGAGGCTACCGTACGGTCTAGAATGTTCACGAACAGAAAGGTACCGTACCGGTACGGGAATGTTCACTCGAACAGAGAGGGCTACCGTACGTACCGAGTCGTCTCAACAAGACACCGTACGGCGTACGGACATTCACGTACGAGGTAGGCTACCGTCGTACTGGAATGTTCACGTAACAGAGAGGCTACCGTACGGTACCGAATGTCTCGTAACAAGAGGCTACCGTACGGTACAAATGTTCACGTACAGAGAGGCTACCGTACGGTACAGAATGTTCACGTAACAGAAAGGCTACCGTACGGTACTAGAATGTTCACGACAGAAGGTTACCGTACGTACTAGTCTATACATTTAAATTATTTCACAATTCCACATTATGCTTTGGCCTTTTCATAATCCGCAAACGAGAAGGCAAAAACATAGTTTTGAAAAGGCCTCATTGACTTGACTAACATTCATTAATTCAGGTTTACAGTATGGACATGGCAACTTGGGATACAGTATAATGTACCATCAGTATATTTCTACGTATAATGTGCATCAGTTATATTCTTACAGTTATAATGTACCATCAGTATAGATTTTACAGTAAATGTACCATCAGTAATAGATTCTACAGTATAATTACCATCAGTATAGATTCTACAGTATAATGTCATCCATCAGTATAGATTCTACAGTATAATGTACCATCAGTATAGATTCTACAGTTAGAATGTACCATCAGTATAGATTCTACAGTATACTGTACCATCAGTATAGATTCTACAGTAACCTCTATGGATACAGTATAATGACCATCAGTATAGATTCTACAGTATAATGTACCATCAGTATAGATTCTACGTATACCTCTAGGGATACAGTATAATGTACCATCAGTATAGATTCTACAGTAGAATGTTACCATCAGTATAGATTCTACAGTATAATGTACCATCAGTATAGATTTACAGTAGAATGTTACCATTAGTATAGATTCTACAGTAGAATGTACCATCAGTATAGATTCTACAGTATAATGTACCATCAGTATAGATCTACAGTATACTCTTATGGGATACAGTACAATGTACCATCAGTATAGATTCTACAGTATAATGTACCATCAGTATAGATTCTACAGTATAAGTACATCAGTATAGATTCTACAGTATAATGTACCATCAGTATAGATTCTACAGTATACCTCTATGGGATACAGTATAATGTACATCAGTATAGATTCTACATATAATGTACCATCAGTATAGATTCTACAGTAGAAGTACCATCAGTAAGATACAGTATGTACCATCAGTATAGATTCTACAGTAGAATGTACCATCAGTATATGATTCTACGTATACCTCTATGGGATACAGTATATATGTACCATCAGTATAGATTCTACAGTAGAATGTACCATCAGTATAGATTCTACAGTATAATGTACCATCAGTATAGATTCTACAGTATATCTCTTAATGGATACAGTATAATGTACCATCAGTATAGATTCTACAGTATAATGTACCATCAGTATAGATTCTACAGTATAATGTACCATCCCAGTATAGATTCTACAGTAGAATGACACTCAGTATAGATTCTACAGTGAATGTACCATCAGTATAGATTCTACGGTATACCTCTATGGGTACAGTATAATGTACCATCAGTATAGATTCTCCTCAGTAATGTACCATCAGTATAGATTCTACAGTATAATGTACCATCAGTATAGATCTACAGTATACCTCTATGGATACAGTAGAATGTACCATCAGTATAGATTCTACAGTATAATGTACCATCAGTATAGATTCTACAGTATAATGTACCTTCAGTATAGATTCTACAGTATAATGTACCTTCAGTATAGATTCTACAGTATAATGTACCTTCGTCTATACATTCTACAGTATAATGTACCATCAGATTAGATTCTACAGTAGAATGTCCATCAGTATAAAATTCTACAGTATACCTCTATAGGTACAGTATACGTTCAGTCCATGATGGATGTTAACCTACTCGTAGTGGAAGCCGATGTCGTGGTTTCCAACCAGAACTACCAGCTCTGTGTCTCTGGGGTGTCTGAACATCTTCTGGAAACGACAGACATCATCCCTCCCAGTTCTGTGGGGAAATAAGACCCAGTACAGTCGATTACGGAAGTTTACCTACACCTTAGCCAAACACATTTGAACTCAGTTTTACACACTCCTGACATTAAATCCTAGTAAAAATTCCCTGTCTTAGGTCAGTTAGGATCACCACTTATTTTAATAATGTGAAATGTCAGAATAATAGTAGAGAGAATGATTTATTTAAGCTTTTATTTATTTCATCACATTCCCAGTGGGTCAGAAGTTTACATACACCCTCACATTAGTAGTATTTGGTAGCATTGCCTTTAATTGTTTAACTTAGGTCAAACATTTCGGGTAGCCTTCCTTCACAAGCTTCCCACAATAGTTGGTGAATCTTTGTCCCCATGTGCAGTTGCAAACCGTAGTCTGGCTTTTTATGCGGTTTTGGAGAGCAGCTGGCTTCTTCCTGCTGAGCGGCCTCTCAGGTTATGTCGATATAGGACTCGTTTTACTGTGGATATAGATACTTTTGTACCTGTTTCCTCCAGCATCTTCACAAGGTCCTTTGCTGTTGTTCTGGGATTGAGTTGCACTTTTCGCACCAAAGTAGTTCATCTCTAGGAGACAGAACACGTCTCCTTCCTGAGCGGTATGATGGCTGCGTGGTCCCATGGTGTTTATTTACTTGCGTTCTATTGTTTGTACAGATGAACATGGTACCTTCAGGCGTTTGGAAATTTGTCCAATGATGAACCAGACTTGTGGAGGTCTACAATTATTTTTTCTGAGGTCTTGCTGATGTCTTTTTGATTTTCCCATGCGTCTAGCAACAAGGCACTGAGTTTGAAAGTAGGCCTTGAAATACATCACAGGTACACCTCCAATTGACTCAAATGATGTCAATTAGCCTATCAGAAGCTTCTAAAAGCCATGACATCATTTTCTTGAATTTTCCAAGCTGTTTAAAGGCACAGTCAACTTAGTGCATGTAAACTTCTGACCCACTGGAATTGTGATACAAAATTATAAGTGAAATAATCTGTCTGTAAACAATTGTTGGAAAAAATGACTTGTGTCATGCACAAAATAGATGTCCTAACCGACTTGCCAAAACTATAGTTGTTAACAAGAAACGTGGGAGTGGTTAAAAAACGAGTTTTAATGACTCCAACCTAAGTGGATGTAACCTCCGACTTCAACTGTACATACATATATATTTGAATAGATGTTGTAGA